>NW_004058056.1:5000-277500 GCF_000001635.26 Mus musculus
AAACCAAAAAAAAACCCAAAAACAAACAAACAAACAAAAAAACCACCCCCCCAAAATACTAAAAAACAAAAATCATAAAAAAAACTTTAAAGCCTAAAAAAAACCCAAACCCTGAAGAACCCTAATATCCTAAAAAAAAAAAGAAAAAAAAAAGAAAAAACAGAAAAAAACACTACAAATACACTAAAATACTGAAAACCAAAAACACCTCTAAAACACTCTTCTTAATACCCTAGAAAACTCTTAAGAAGAACACTAAAATTCTAAAAAATTAAGAATATAAAAGAATGTAAAAATGACCCCAAAAGTGGGCTTATTCTTGTTTTTTTGTTTTTTTTTTTGAGTTTTTGGAGACTGGATTTCCTGTATCTGTGGCTGTTCTGGAGCTCTGTCTGTAGACCAGGCTGGCCATTAACTCAAAAATCCTCCTACCTCTGCCTCCTAATTGCTGGAATTAAAGGCATGGTCCACCATTGCCTGGTAACCCAAAAACAATTAATTCCCCAATATAAAACTCTATTTGTTTTTTCAATGAAGAACAAAAACAAAAAACCCTAAGAAATACAGTAACATCCAAAAAAAAAAAAGAAGAAATAAAGTAAAGCCTAAATTAAACCTCAAAACCCTAAAATACACTAAAATCCTTAAAAAACCAAGAAAAACACTAAAAAATACACTAGAAGCCTGAAAAACAAACAAACAAAACAAAAAACAAAAACAACAACAAAAAACTTCTAAAACACTCTTCTAAACACTTTACAAACCTTTTGAAAAACCCATAGAAATCTAAAAAAAAAAGGTACATAAGAAGCCAAAATGTCCCTAAAACATGTCCTTCCTTCCTTTATTCCTTCCTTTCTTCCTTTTTCTTCCTTCCTTCTTCCTTCCTTCCTTTTTTCCTTCCTTCCTTCATTTCTTCCTCCCTCTCTCTCCCTCCCTCCCTCCCTTCCTTCCTTCCTTCCTTCCTTCCTTCCTTCCTTCCTTCCTTCCTCCCTTCCTGTCTCTCTCTCTCTCTTTGTCTGTCTGTCTGTCTGTCTGTCTTTCTTTCTTTCTTTCTTTCTTTCTTTCTTTCTTTCTTTCTTTCTTTCTTTCTTTCTTTCTTTCTTTCTTTCTTTCTTTCTGTCTTTCTGTCTTTCTTCTTTTCTTTTTTTTTTTTTCTTTTTTTTTTAAGTTTTGGAGACTGGTTTTCTATGTTTATCCCTGGCTGTCCAGGAGATCCCTCTGTAGAACAGGCTGGCCTTGATCTAAAAAAAATCCCCTACATTTTCCTCCCAAGTGCTGGGTTTAAAAGCATGGGCCACAATTGCCTGGCAACTCTAAAACTATTAAATACTAAAATTAAAAACCCTCAAATTGTAAATAATTATTCAAGAACAACAACAACAAAATAACCTAAGAAAAACAATAAAATTCAAAAAAAAAAACCAAAAACAAAAAAAACAAAAAAACTAATACACTAGAAGCCTCAAAAAAAAAAACAAATATAGAGTTTAAAACACTCCTCTAAAAACACTAAAAACACTTAAAAAAAAAAAACTAAAAATCTTTAAAAAACACAGATGAAGCCAAAAATGTCGCTAAATTTCTTTCTTTCTTTCTTTCTTTCTTTCTTTCTTTCTTTCTTTCTTTCTTTCTTTCTTTCTTTCTTTCTTTCTTTCTTTCTTTCTTTCTTTCTTTCTTTGTTTCTTTCTTTGTTTCTTTCTTTTTTCTTTCTTTCTTTCTTTCTTTCTTTCTTTCTTTCTTTCTTTCTTTCTTTCTTTCTTTCTTTCTTGTTTGTTTTGTTTGTTTTTTGTTTGTTTGTTTTTTTTTTTTCTTTTTGAGTTTTGGAGACTGGGTTTCTCTGTGTAACCCTGGCTGTCCTGGAGAATATGCTGACTTGAACTCTTAAATTTACCTACTTCTGCCTCCCAAGTGTAGGATTAAAGGCAAGGTCACCACTGCCTGCCAACACTAAAACTCTTAAACGCAAAAAATATAACTCCAAAATTAAAATAAAAAAAAACTCAAGAAAACAAACAAACAAACAAACAAACAACAACAACAAAAAAATAGAAACAGTAAAACGCTAAAAATACCGCAAAGCCTAATAACTGAAAATCACTAAAATACCAGACCAGGTAGCACTCTGAACCCAAAGGGAGAGGCTCCTCAGTGTCCCTCCTCATTCAGAATGCTTGGATGGTTGCACTGCTACCTCAAGCAGAACTGCAAAGTGAGGCAGCTCAGGACTGGCCTCTACAGGCTCGAGAACAGCCTCTCTCCAGGCTCGGGACTGGCCCGGGCAGGCATGAGGACAGCCTCTCTCCAGGCTCGGGACTGGCCCGGGCAGGCATGAGGACAGCCTCTCTCCAGGCTCGGGACTGGCCTGTGCAGGCGCAAGGACACTCACTGTCCAGGCTCAGGACTGGCCCGTGCAGGCGCAAGGACACTCACTGTCCAGGCTCGGGACTGGCAGGCATGAGGACAGCTGCTCTCCAGCTCGCAACTGGCCCGTGCAGGCATGAGGACAGCAGTTCTAGAACTTTGCTTCATTCCTGAGGCCAACGGTCACTCTAGTTCTGTGCTCTTGGCCTTCAGGACGCGTTCACAGTACTCGGGAGAGAGTGCCGCTCTCAAAGGTTGCTGCTTAAGCATTGTTTGCCACGAGTCACCATTGGCAAGTACATGCACTGCCCCTTTCATGGGCAGTGGCCCATTTCATGTTTCTTGAACAATTTCCTTCACGATTAAATGGCCAGACGTGTGGAGAGAGGGCAGGAAGCCTCAGCCCGGACTTTACCCTCTGACCAGGGACCGGTTTCCCAGCCTCCACGGCCTGGGACCCCCTTCAGTGTCCCCCAAAGGAATAATAATACCGTACCCCAATTGGGGAATCTCTTGCAGGGTTCCCAGCCTCCACGTCCTGGGACCCCCTTCACTGTCCCCCAACCGGATGGTAACACCTTACCCCAACAAGGGAAGCACTTGACCAGCAGAGACCCGAGGGACTTTGATCATCCGGGGCTCCTTAGACGGACTCGGTACAAGTTCAGGAGCCCAAATCCCTATGAAGACCAGAGATTCAAAAAACCTGATGCTCACGTGACAGAAAAGCTACAGAAACTCAAAGCTCTTGTCAAGGCTTCAGCCAAGAAGAGGATCCCGGACCCTTTGAGGAACCTGAAAGAGAACAAAAAATGGACAGTTACAATTCCTCTGAGGGTTCCTGAGGGCACGAGTCACCCACTGACCAGGGATACCAGACCATCTGTTTTACAGCCTGCCACCAGAAAAAGAGTAGCCTCCTCTTCTGTGCCCATCCCTGGGAAGGTGACAAGAAGCCAGTCTATGTCCACTGTGTTTGAAGAACCTATGGATTTTGACCAGTTGGGTGATAGAGTGCCTGCAGCATCTTCCACAAACGGGGCTGGAGATGCCAGTCACAAGTTTAAAGAAGATCACACAGTGCCTGGGCCGTCTTCTGCTGGACAACATGGACAGGTAATCTCCCCACATATTCAAGGTTCCCCACACCCTTCCGTATCTAGCCAAGGAGATCCGGGAACTTCCACTTCTCCCCAAGATGCTCAGGGACTGTCCCTATCCACCCAACATGCTCGGGGACTGTCCCTATCCACCCAACATGCTCAGGGACTGTCCCTATCCACCCAAGATGTTCTCGAACTAACCAGATATTTCCAAGAGTCTATGGGGCATTCCACATCTGCCCAGGCATCCCAAAGACTTCCCACTTGTGCTGAAAGGAAAATCATACATGCCTCCTCTTCCAGAAGGAGTTCCAAAAGGTTATCCCCTACCCTACATAACTCTAATCTTTCCAATTCTCCTCCAAAGCATGTTGGACAAGACTCCTCTGGTCAAGGGGACCTACAACAGGCCCCATCAGACAAGGAGGGATCCAAACCTCCTTCTCCCAAAGGTAACATCACTGATTTCTCTTTTGTCTCAAATGTATCGACTTCCACTTCCTCTCCCCAGGAGAGTTCAACATGTTTGACAGCTGCCAAAGCAGGGCATAAAGCTAAGTCCTCTCACAAAGACAGCCAAAGATGTTCCCCTTCTCCCCCAAAGTGCCCCATGCAATCTGCTTCTAGTAAAGTGAGTTTGAGACCTGACCCTGCTGACCAAGAGGATTTCAGAACTTCCCCTTTAAACAAAGAGGGCTTTCAAAGTCCTCTACCATTAAAAAATGGGCTCAGATCATCTCTTACAGTCCAAAGGGAAAGAAATGCAATCACGATTCCAAAAGTGAGCCTCACACCGCTCATACCTGCCCAAGCAGAGACAAAAATTTCCACACCTATACCAGGAGCTCAAGGACCTTTGCCATCCTTAGAAGGGGCTCTTGAGAGTTCCACACATAGGCTATATGTGATAGAAACTCCCGAGTCCTCCAAAGGGACTCTTGTGCCTTCTGCACATACACAAAGTGAACTAGAACCATCAGCATCTTCCCCAGGGGTTCTGAGACCTTCTCCATCTGTTAGGTGGCCACTAGGATTATCTCCCTCTATGGAAGAGCATCAAAGACATGTTCTTAAATCTGATCTCCCACAGAAAGGAAGATTAAATCATTCTCCTGCTATGAAAAGTGACCCTGAACATTCTCATTCTAGCAGAGGATTGAAAGATGCTCTCTCTAAACAACGGGTCTCCAGAAAGTCCCGATCTGATCAAGAATTATTCAAATATCCCCTACCAGCCAAAAGGGTCCTCCTGACTTGTCATCAGGTCCCAAACAGCCAAGATTCTGCCAAAATGCTCCCAGGGAGCCAAACAAGCTCCATATTTGTACAGTGTGCTGAGACCATACAACCCTCCATGCAGCCCTTGGTGACACTGGGACATTGTGTATCTGTAGGAGAGGCTGTAAAGGATTCCCCATATACATCAAAGATGCTACGATTTCCAAAACCTGTACAGGATTGTCTGAGTACTACCCTATCACATAAAGGGTTTGTAGGACAGGCTACATCTACAAAAGGAGTTCTAGCCACAGTCCCATCTTTAGAAATGACTCGTGGATGTGACACATCTACAAAAGATGTTCTAGGACAGATTCCATCTGTACAGAAGGTTCTGGATCCAATCCTATGTGAGCAAGGTGCTGTGGGAGGTGATTTGCACACACAAGAGTCTGTAGCATCCTGTACGGCTAAAGAAGGGAATTCCTTGGATTCTACCTGTGCACAAGAATCCATAGGACCTCCCCAAACTTCACAGGAGACTATGAGAACTTCCCTATCTCCTCAAGAGGATCAGCCATCTTCCCCATCTACACAAGATGCTATAGACTGTTATCCACCTGGACAAAGGGCCGTTGGTCCTTCTCCATGCCCACAAATGTCTCCAGAATATCTTCCAAATGCCCATAAGGCTCTAGGTTCTACTTCATCTTCAAAAGGGCCCTTGGAACCTGTTTTGCCTATCAAGCTGGCTACGACACCTGATACTTCTATACAGAAGGTGTTATCCCTTTCTCAGGCTGAAGAAAATTTTCTTGGAACTTCCACTAGTACACAAGGAGGTCTAGAAATTTCCCTACCTGCTCAAGAGGCTCTTATACCTCTCACATATGTCCATGATGCTCTAGGAGAGGCCACATCTACACAGGTATCTCTAGGACATTCCCCTCACTCTGAAGCCACGGGCAAGAATTGCACGGGTACACAAGACACATTAATACCTTCCCCATCTGTGCAGATGGTCAAAGGATCTACCATATCTGAACAGGGTGCTTTACAATTATCTCCATCTACCCAAGAGTGTTCCTTTCACATGCCTTCTCTGATGGGAAGTAGTAGACCTTCTCCCTCTACCCATGTTTTCCCCAAGCATCCGGTTTCTACTAAAAACAGGTTGAGTATTGATCCTTCTGATAAAGGAGACTCCAGAACTTCTGATGAAAGGGGACTTGCATCATCTCCTGCTGCCAAAGAAACATCAATCGCTACAACGACTCCTCAGGTGAGTCCCACCCCTTCTGTATCTGTCCAAAATGCCTTGAAACATCCCACAGATGACCAAGGGACTGTGGAAAGTTGCCAGTTGGACAAAGGGTATGGTGGACATTCCATATTTCCCCAAAAGGCTCAAGGGCTTTCTCTGTCTAACCAAAAGGCTCTGGTCTGTTCACGATCTGGCCCAGAGCTCCAGGGAATTTCTTTATCTCTCTCAAATGATCCAGAACATTTTGCCCATGCTCAAGGTGATTGGTCCGTTGGCCAATCAGACTTCAGAACGACACAACCTCTTTTATATTACCAAGGGTCTAAGGGAAAGTCCACATGTAAAAAAAATCATCTAGAAGTTGTGCCTTTAGCCCAAACATATCAAAAATCTTCCATGTCTTCTAAAGCATCTAAAAAACCTTCTGCCTCCAACATTCTTGTTGTGGGACAGTTACCATCTGCCCTAGGATCTGCTAGATCGTTAACATCTAAGCATGAGCATCTAGAAACTTTACCAGCTGTGCAAAGGTCTTTAGGATGTTTAGCATTTTCCCCAGGAACTCTGGGTGTCCAGGGAACAACAGAACATTTGCCACCTGGCCAAGGTGTTCAGAAAACTTTTCCATCTTCAACAAGGTGTTCAGGATATTCACTCCACCTTCCGGGAGATCTGGATCATTCTTCATCAGCACAAGGAGTTTCCAGACATGCACCCCCAACTCAGGGGCCTCTGGAATCTTCTTCATGCTCACCTGAGTTTGCAGGACCTTTGATGTCCTTGCAAAGGCCTCTGGATCTTTCCACAACTACCCAGAGTACTGATGCTACTTCACCAAGTACTCAAGGGACTTTAGCACCTTTGTTATCTCTCCCAAGTAAAACAAGAGCCTGCCAACGTACTCAAAGATTGCTAGGAGCTTTTCCACCTAGACCAGGAGCTCTGGCAATTTCCCCGTCAGCCATTGTGGCTCCTGGACCCTTACCAGTGGCTCCAGAGCCTGTGAGCCTTTCTCTGTCATCTCAGGAGACTCCATCCAATTTGCCCCACATTCATGGAGTTCTAGATTTATCTCAGTCTGGCTCAGTGTCCCCCCTAAATGTCATGCCACTCACTCAATGGCAACATGGAACTCCTTCCTCCTCAGAAGGAAGTGTAGCACATTTGTATTCTGTTCAAGGGGCTGTGGGACAATCTCTCTCTGCACAACAGACTCCAGAACTCTCCACATCCACACAGGGAACTCTCAGACATTCTTTTTCTGTTCTGGGTGATAGGCCACCTTCCTCACCTTCTAAGGTGTCTAAAGGACCATTGCCATCTGTGGATGTGGATATGGGGACATATTCAGATTCTCAGAGATCTCCAGGACATTTGAAAAATGTCTCAGGTTTTCCAAGCCATATGCTGCCTGGCCCAGATCCTGTGGGAATTTCCTTACCTACTCTTGCTACTGAGTCTTTGTTATCTTCCTCATCTTGCCAAGGGCTTCAAGGGTCTTTGCAATCCACCAAGGATGGTGGAAAAAACTCACTTACTGCAGCAAATGCTCAGAAACATGATCAATTTACTTCACAGACCTTAGAACTTTTGATAACTACCCAAGGACCACTGCCCACTTACACACCTTCTAAACAGACTCTGCATTCTTCACCATCTAAACTAGGGGATTTCCAATTGCAAAGGTCTCTTGAAATGTCATCACTGGCACAAGGGACCCTAGGTTCTTTGGTATCCTCCCAAAAGGAAGGTACAAAATACAAATCAGAAAAAGACATTGTGAGACAGTCTTTATCACTACAGGGGACTGTAGAACCATCATGTCATAAGACAGGAGCTTTAGGATCTACTCAATATGCTGATAGGGTGCCTCAAATATTTCCATCAAATCAAGGAGCTGAGATACATTCTCTGTGTCCTACAGGGGCTATGGGGCTGCCCACATCTGAAACTGGGGCTCTAGAAAATTCGCCATCTAAACCAGGACCTGTGAAATTTTTCAGTTCTTTTCAAAAGGCTTCTACAATTTCTCTATCTATGCAAGATACCCTGCAACATCCACCATCTGTAACAGAGGCTGTGATATCTTCTCCATCTACCCAGGGAACTAAGAAAACATTGTTATCTACCCAAGGGACTGTGAAACTTTCAATATCTGCACCTCCTCACACTACAACAGGAACACTAACAATTGTGACATGTAAGCAAGGGCCTTTAGAAAATTCTGAACCTGTCCAGGGGACTGAAGGTTCTTCTACAACTACCTCAGGGAAACTAGAGCATTCAGCATCTTTACAAAAGAAGCTAGAGCACTCTTCACACATGGTAGAATCTCTGGATAACTTGCCATCTGTCCAAGAGACTACAACAGATCCTTTGCCTCTTATAGGGTCTATGGGACCTCCCAAATCTGAAACTAAGACAACAGAAAATTTTCCATCTGAAAAAAGATCTTCTGAATCCACCAGGAAAACTAAAAAAGCATTGTTATATTCCCAAGGGACTGTGGGAAGTTCCTCATCTGCACCACATGCTCAGAAACCTCCTCACACTACAACAGGAACACTAACAATTGTGACATGTAAGCAAGGGCCTTTAGAACATTCTGGACCTGTCCAGGGGACTGAAGGTTCTTCTACAACTACCTCAGGGAAACTAGAGCATTCAGCATCTTTCCAAAAGAAGCTAGAGCACTCATCACACATGGTAGAATCTCTGGATAACTTGCCATCTGTCCAAGGGACTACAACAGATCCTTTGCCTCTTATAGGGTCTATGGGACCTCCCAAATCTGAAACTAAGACAACAGAAAAATTTCCATCTGAAAAAAGATCTTCTGAATCCACCAGGAAAACTAAAAAAGCATTGTTATATTCCCAAGGGACTGTGGAACCTTCATCATCTGTACTATGTGCTCAGAAACTTCCCCAAACTACATCAGGAACTCTAACAACTGTGAGATGTAAGCAAGCACCTCTTGAACATTCTATACCTGTCCAGGAAACTGTTGGTACTTTGCCATCTTTCCCAGGGTTTCTAGAACATTTACCATCTTACCAACAGAAGCCAGGGGACTGGTCATATACAGTAGAATCTCAGTATACCTCACCATCTCTCCAAGTCACTAAAGGCCCTTTGCAACATACCTCAAGTCATACAGGACATTCACAACCTGACCAACGATCTCAGGTGTCTTCTTTAGAAGTTTCAAGTGATCTAGCACATTTGCTATCTACCAAACTTAGCATATCTGTTGAGGCATCTCTAGACCTTTCACCATATACTCAACAGTCTATGCAGCAGTCAACATCTTCCCAGGAGATTCTGGGATCATCGGAGTCTGCCCAGTGTGCTCATCAACATTTTTCTTCGGTGTCAGGTTCCTTGGGAATGTCGTCATGGGTACCAAGGACACCAGAAACATTGCCACATGTACCAAAGCCTCATGGCCATTGCACACTAACACAAGCAAGTCAAGCTCCTCCACCGTTTTTACAAAAAGCTGTTGCAACATCCCTGTATCCACAATCAAATCTTGAACTGAATGGATCAGCACAAATTTCTCCATTACTCTCACCATCGACTCAGTTGCATGGACAAGTTTCCCTTAATGCAGAAGACAGTTTGGGGGAGCCCATAGCTGGCCAGGGAGTTGAAGAACTTTTGCTGTTAACTTCTCAACGGCAAAAGAAAAACTGTACAGTGACAAAGGGAACTTTGCCTGTTCAAAGTTCATTATCATCCACCCAAAGAAATCTAGAACCTTTGGCAGATTCCACAGGGATTCTAGCATTGGGACAATGTAAACACACAGAGACTACCTCAGGCCCTTTGCCTCTAGTGAGGGAGAATACAGAATCTTCTACATCTGCTTTGCCTACTCTAGGACCTTTGCCACCATCACCTCGAGAACCTGGTAGACATTCATCTTTTACTCAAGAAGGTGCAGAAACTTTCCCTTCTGGTCCCGGGAACCTAGCACATTTACCATCAGCCCAGGGGCCTCTGACACTTTCCATCTCAGCCCAGGCAATGATCCATATCTTGGGATCTGCTGAAGGGGCTCTACTGCATTCATCTCCTTCCCCAGCAGTTTCAGAAACAAATACATACTCTACATCTACCCGAGGGACATCAGACATTCCCAGAAGTGCTGGACAGCATCTGGATCTTACTACATCACTACAGGTGTCACCATCATCTTTGAGATCTGAGCAAGGAACTCTGGGACCTTGCTTATCTGAAGGGACCAAATCTAAGAAAAAAACTGTAGGGTTTTCTGCATCTGCTCAGGGTACTAGGGGGCATTCCTTATCTGCACAAGCCACAGTAGGAAAGCCCATGTCTGCAAAGCAGACTGTGGGAACTTTGCCTCCCACTGCAGGAACGTTGGGGTCTACCCAAATCCCTCCGGTGGTCTCAGAGTCTTTGTCATCTGATCAGAAGCCTCTGGGAATTTCTTTATCTTCACCAGGAACTCTAGGCTCTTCATCTTCCATAGAGGCTTCTGGACATTCCCTTTCTGACCAAGGGTCTCTAAAGCTGTCCACAACTAAACAATGGACTGTACAAACTGTACCATCTTCTCCAAAGTCTGTGCAACATCCAACTTATTGCCAGAAATGTATGAGATTTTCTCCCCTTTCTGAACCTTCTGGACAAAGATCTTCAGCGTCCTCAAGGGACATTGGGCCGTTACTACCTTGCCAGAAATCTCAAAAATCCATTTCATATTCACCAGCAGATGTAACACACTCACCATCTGTACTAGGTTCTCAGGAGCATCCTCTATCTAGTAAAAACTCTCAAGGATATGTGCTAACCTCTCAAAATTTTAAGGACATTTGCACAGCTGCAGAGGGGACTTTGCCTGTGCAAAGTTCTTTGTCATCCACCCAAAGGAATCTAGAACCTTTGGCAGATTCCACAGGGATATTGGGCTTGGGACAATGTAAACACACAGAGACTACCTCGGGCCCTTTGCCTCTAGTGAGGGAGAATACAGAATCTTCTACATCTGCTTTGCCTACTCTAGGACCTTTGCCACCATCACCTCGAGAACCTGGTAGACATTCATCTTTTACTCAAGAAGGTGCAGAAACTTTCCCTTCTGGTCCCGGGAACCTAGCACATTTACCATCAGCCCAGGGGCCTCTGACACTTTCCATCTCAGCCCAGTCAATGGTCCATATCTTGGGATCTGCTGAAGGGGCTCTACTGCATTCATCTCCTTCCCCAGCAGTTTCAGAAACAAATACATACTCTACATCTACCCGAGGGACATCAGACATTCCCAGAAGTGCTGGACAGCATCTGGATCTTACTACGTCACTACAGGTGTCACCATCATCTTTGAGATCTGAGCAAGGAACTCTGGGACCTTGCTTATCTGAAGGGACCAAATCTAAGAAAAAAACTGTAGGGTTTTCTGCATCTGCTCAGGGTACTAGGGGGCATTCCTTATCTGCACAAGCCACAGTAGGAAAGCCCATGTCTGCAAAGCAGACTGTGGGAACTTTGCCTCCCACTGTAGGAACGTTGGGGTCTACCCAAATCCCTCCGGTGGTCTCAGAGTCTTTGTCATCTGATCAGAAGCCTCTGGGAATTTCTTTATCTTCACCAGGAACTCTAGGCTCTTCATCTTCCATAGAGGCTTCTGGACATTCCCTTTCTGACCAAGGGTCTCTAAAGCTGTCCACAACTAAACAATGGACTGTACAAACTGTACCATCTTCTCCAACGTCTGTGCAACATCCAACTTATTGCCAGAAATGTATGAGATTTTCTCCCCTTTCTAAACCTTCTGGACAAAGATCTTCAGCGTCCTCAAGGTACATTGGGCCGTTACTACCTTGCCAGAAATCACAAAAATCCATTTCATATTCACCAGCAGATGTAACACACTCACCATCTGTACTAGGTTCTCAGGAGCATCCTCTATCTAGTAAAGACTCTCAAGGATATGTGCTAACCTCTCAAAATTGTAAGGACCTTTGCACAGCTGCAGACGGGACTTTGCCTGTGCAACGTTCTTTGTCATCCACCCAAAGGAATCTAGAACCTTTGGCAGATTCGACAGGGATATTGGGCTTGGGACAATGTAAACACACAGAGACTACCTCAGGCCCTTTGCCTCTAGTGAGGGAGAATACAGAATCTTCTACATCTGCTTTGCCTACTCTAGGACCTTTGCCACCATCACCTCGAGAACCTGGTAGACATTCATCTTTTACTCAAGGAGGTGCAGAAACATTCCCTTCTGGTCCCGGGAAACTAGCACATTTGCAATCAGCCCAGGGGCCTCTGCCACTTTCCATCTCAGCCCAGGCAGTGACCCATATCTCGGGATCCTCTGTAGGGGCTCTACTGCATTCATCTCCTTCCCCAGCATTTTCAGAAACAAATAAATACTCTCCATCTACCGGAGGGATCTCAGACTCTTCCAGATGTGCTGGACTGCATCTGGATCTTACTACATCACTACAGGTGTCACCATCATCTTTGAGATCTGAGCAAGGAACTCTGGGACCTTGTTCATCTGAAGAATGTCGTCTAGAAGTGACGAAATCTAAAGAAACTACTCTAGAGTCTTCCACATCTGCTCAGGGCACTGAGGGGAATTTTTTATCTGCAGAAGCCACAGTAGGAACGTCCCTGTCTGCAAAGGAGACTGTGGGAATTTTGCTTCCCACTCCAGGACATCTGGCGTCTCCCCAAAATACTCAGTTGCTATCAGAATCTGTGTCATCTGATCAGATGCCTCTGGGAATTTGTTTATCTTCACAAGGAACCCTAGGTTCACAGGGAACCCTAGGCTCTTCATCTTCCCAAGAGGCTTTTGGACATTTCTGTTCTGCCCAAGGGTCTCTAAAACTTCCCATTTCTAAACAGGGGAATACACAAAGTGTTTCATTTGCTCAAGATACTTTGCATCATCCAACTGCTTGTCATACGGATGTAGGATTTTCTAAAACTGCCCATCATTTTGCAGAAAGATCCCCAGGTTTCCCAAGGGACACTGGAACTTCCCTACTTAGCCAGAAATCTCAAGAAACCTTTTATCCTTCACCATCAGATATAGGGCATTGCCCACCTGTACTGGGTGTTCAGGAGCAACTTGTACCTACTCCAGTGGTTCTAGAAACTTTGTCATCTTTTCAAAAGCCAAAGGTACTTTTCAGGGCAGAAGAGGGAACTTTGCCCATGCAAAGTTCTTTTATCCCCAACCACAGAAATCTGGAAAATTCAACAGATGCCACAGGGATATTGGCACAATATGAAGAGTCACAGAGTGCTTTAGGCCTTTTTCCACAAGTGAGGCAGGCTGTAGCATCTTCTCAGTCTACTTCGGCGACTCTAGGTACTTTGCCACCATCACCTCCTACACTTGGTAGACATTCCGTTTCTACCCAAGGAGGTGCAGAGACTTTCCCATTTGCCCAAGGGTATCTAGCACCTTTGCAATCTGCCCAGGGGCCTCTGAAACTTTCTATCTCAGCCCAGGCAATGATGAATACATCACAATGTTCTGAATGTTCTCATAATCCTCTGGGTCTTTCCTCCTCAGAACAAGGGACTCCAGCATCTTCTGATCCTGCTCATGGAGGTGTGAGTCCCGGTCTCTCTGCACAGGGTATTGTACATCTGTCCCCATGTCCACAAAGGTCTTCCCAACATTCTACATCTTCCAAAAGGTTTTCAAGTCCTTCTTTACATACACAAGTTATAGGAACTCAGTCCACATCTACACACTACACAGTAGCAGACTCACCATCTTTCCCAGTGTGTCAGGGATATATGCACCCTGCTCAAAATACAGCAAGGACTTTGAGATCTGACCAGGGATCTCTGAGGATTTCAGCAACTACACAAGGATCTGTAGAACCTTTGCCATCTCCACAGGGGACTCTAGGATATTCATCATTTGCATCAGGTGCACAAAAATTTTCAACAGTTACCCCAGGATATGTAATATCCAATGACTCACCTCTGGAACTTGCAATTTCTGCCCAACTTAGTTCCTCATTTTCTTCCCTAAGCCTTTTGGATCCTTCCCTTTCCACAGAAGAGCCTTTAGATCTCTCTAAACCTACAGAGGGACCTTTAACTTCATTCCAGGGACCAAATGAGTCTTTGAATTCTCCACAAAGGGTTCAACAAACAGATCCATCTGCTTCAGATCCTTCAGAATCTATGCATTCTTCCAAAGGACCCATGGTAATTTCTTTATCTGGACGAGGAACACTAGGATCTGTATCATCTGCCCTAGAGCCTTTGACAATGTCCCTATCTGCTCAAGTGAATCCGGGACCTTTGCTATCTGCTGGAGGCCCTTGCCTGTCTTTACAGGGGAATCTGGAAGGTTGTACCTGTACACATGGCAAGCCAGGAATGTCCCATGCTTCACCAGGACCTTTGGAAATTTCAGCCTCTACCATAGTGAGTCTAGGACCTTCTCCATCTGTCCAATTGGATTTGAAAGTGTCACATTCTGTCTTAATGTCTCAGAGACCTTCCCTGTCTGCCCAAGGTGTACTAGAAACATCAATATCTTCCCAAGGGCTTACAGAAAATTCCTTGTTACTTCAAGAGCCTCCAGGACCCTGTTTGGAAAAAAAGGCTTTAGGATATTCACCATCCAATCCAGAAGATCTTGGACTTTCTGATTCTTCCCAGGACACACTAGAAACACGGGCAGGTATGCAAAATAGTGCAGAAATACCACCTGTCACCCAAGAAGTCATAGAATTTTTGTCAGCCACACAAGATTCTCCCAAATTACCAGCTCCTTCACCACTTAGTCCAGAGGCAGAAGAACCTCGGACATATACACAATCCATTTCTAAGAGTTCAGAATCTGTGCCAGGGACTCCAGAAGCTTTGGCATGTGTGTTAGGGTCTCTGTGTCTTTTGAAACCCAATGAAGATGCTATGGGCCCTTTAGTATCTGAACAAGGGATCCTGAGAACAACAGCATTTCCCCAGGAAAGTCTAGAACTTTCTCAACCAGCCAAGGGGCCTCTAAAACCTGTGCCATCTCCCCAAGAAACCGTGGGTAATTCCTTTTCAACGGAGTTTAAGGGACTGTCCCTTTGTGCCAAAGGGGACATTATTCCTACCCCTCCTCATGAAGATGGCCAGAGAAATTCCTCTTATCTCAAGAAGAGCCCTAGACGTTTCAAATCTAACCAAAGGATATTGAAACATGTCCCATTTCCTGAAGGGGATACCAGATACTGCCTTTCAGAACTTGATGCCTTAAAATGTATCTCTTCTGCTGAAAGTAGCCTCACATCTTCCAAGTATGCAGAAAAGAAATCCAGTCCTACCTCTACTCCTCAAAGGAGCATCTCCCCCTTAAAATCATCACAATTGAGTTTCAGATCTAGTATCCTTTGTAAAAAGGGTCTCAGTCATTCTCCTCCTCCAGGAGATTGCCCCACACCTTCTAAATTGCGGAAAACAAGACCAAGCCCTTCCTCTGTAGATCAAGAGGGCCTGAAATCTGTGCGCTCAAAACATGAGGGCTGGAAACACTGCCATTCTTCCAAAATGTGGGTCAGAGCTTGCAAATCTAAGAAAAGAGGTGTAAATCTTAAAACTGTGACTAACATAAACTTTGCCACTTCTGATTCTGCTAAAGGAGCCTGCAGATGCTCACCATCTCATGAGGTGGGCCTCCGAAGTCCCCTATCAACCCAAGGCATTCACAGACCATCCAAGTCTACTGAAAACCCATCAGAAAAAGCCCCTTCTGACCAATGGGACACCCAAACTTCCAATTCAGAGCATGAGGTTGACAAGCCATCCTCCATCCTTACAGAAGAGTGCATGCGAACCACTCTTTCTCATGAAGACAGCCTCAGGCATCCCACCTCTCCTCATGAGATTCCCAGACATGCTATTTCTACCAGAAGGAAACAGAGGAAATCCTCTGTTACCCATGGAGCCCTGCAAACTTCCCCTACAGATCAAGAATGCATTGAGTCATCTCCAGATGGAGACAGTCCCCGAAGAGGTGTGAAACTCTCATCATCACCCCAAGAGGATATCAGGCACCCTGTTTCTACTAAGGAGGGCTCAAAACATATTCCTAATGTCCAAGAGGGAGAGAAACCTTCCAGAAGTGCCAAACAGGAGCCCATAGCTTTGGTGCCTACCCTATGGGGATTTGTACCTCCAAAAGGGAGTACCACATTCCCTTTTGGAACATTCCCTGTTATTCGAAGATATTACAGACGTACAATACTTCAAGCAGAGGATGTGGTACCTGCTCTCTCCTGTCCTTGGAGAGACCCGTCATTACAATATGAATTTGGGTTCCCCCTTTGTGACCTAGGAGGCCACAAATATACACGCCATATGCAAATCAATCTCAATAGGATTGCACGGCAAAAGGGGAGTTGTTGTTCTTTCCTCTCTCCTAAAGGAGGTGTCAGACCTTCTCAATCAGACCAATGTGGACTCACACTTTCCAGTTCTCACCAGAGGGACTCTGGCTATGTGATCCCTGTTTCAGAAAGGCTCAGAATGCTTCAGGCTGAAAGGGGTGGCCTCTCAAATGCCCCATCTAAGAAACTGTGCCTCACAGATACTTTTTATGACAAAAGAGATATCGAAAATGCTCTAGGAGGCTTACGACTTACTCCTTGCTTCCGACTTACCCCTTCTGCCCAGGGACGCACAAGAGCTTCCCAGCCTGCCAAATGGAACCTGTAACGCAGTCTATCTCAAGAAGGTGGCCTGGGCCCTACTCTCTCTTACCCTGGCATTTTCAGTTCTTTTTTGATCCAGAAGCTGCCCTCATATTTTCCCTTTCTATGCCCCTTATGAGCAACATGAATTTAGAACTTTTTCTTTTCATCAACACTCTATCAAAATTACAATTTCCACTCCTAGCTGCCTCAGATGCACATTGAAGCATCATCTATGCCCCTGTGACTAAAAGCAGGACAAGAATCCCCTTTCTGATTAAGAGTAGCTCACAATTGTGGCCAGAAGTATGTGCTATATAATTTTCACCTAATGGAGAGTACTATGTGATTCTTCTGATCATTGAGGACCTAGACCTACCTACTAGATCTGGTCTAGTCCATGACAAATCGACTCCCTTGATCTAAGGTGCACAAAGTGCTTCTTATTCTGATCCTCTGACCTAATTACTCTGTCCAAGGATCAGGACCCGGGTGCCTGAAGTCTCAGAGCTTAAGAGTAGCCAGCAAGTTCATAAACCCAGGACATAGACATTAAGTTGGCCAGCAGAAACGAGAAAGCCTTGCCATTTTCAGAAGTAGTCAGCAGATTTATCAGGAGAACTAGCTGGAAAGTGCCTCCTAGCATACTGGAGATTGATTAAGCTGTTGCATGGCCTGCATGATATGTGTGTTCTAGGTTCCCAGGAAGCCTCGATAATGAAATATTCAGGCCTTCTCTCCTCTCCAAATCGACCCTTGATCTTGTACAGATACAAGAGTCTTTGGCATTTCTACTTTCCCCAACATGGTGTGAACCTTTCTGCCTCTAAAAGATGGCATCCTTTATAGATTGTTTGTGGATACATAAACATTATCACTCTGTCAATGGGTCCTCCAAGTCCTGTTTCTGACACAGAAACCTCAGAATTATTCCTTCAGCACCAAGAAGACTCACACATTCCCCCCATGCTTGAAGTGGAGCTTAAATCACTCTCAGTGGCTCAAGGAGTCATCAGGTACACTTTGTCTAAATTAGGAATTCAAAAACACTCCAGGCATTCTTCTCTGGTAAGGTTCAGACCTACAGCTTAAGAACCACAGATCTTCTAAACTACTGTGTGGACCAAGGGAACTTCTGATCTGCCCATTCTGAACCAGGGATCCTCAGATCATCCCCAATAGCCTAAGTGAACTTCAACTTACCTGTCTAGAATCAATATGCTGGGGCTGGAGAGATGGTTCAGCAGTTAAAAGCACTGACTTCTCTTCCACAGGTCCTGAGTTCAATTCTCAGTAACCACTTGTTGTCTCACAACCATCTGTCATGGGACCCGATGCCACCTTATGGTGTGTCTGAAGACAATGTCAGTATAGCCACATACATCAAAAAGAACCAATGTGACTCACATCTTCCATCAATAACTCAAGGGGGTTTCAGATGTAACCCCCAAAATCAAATATGTTAGAAACTCCCCAGTATTGAAGGCAGCATTAACATATGAGAACAAGAAACCTCAGAAATTCTTTAATTCCCCTCAGAATTACCACTTCAGAACAAAGGTGTCACATAGGTCCTCAATAACTGAAGATGCCCTGATCCATATGACATGATAAACAAAGGACTTCAGACCTCAACAACATTTTAAGAAGGCCACGAAGATGGCTCTTTTACTATCAGCATGCAATAGCATTGATGAAGTTACAATGGGGACTCAGATGTACCCTGCTAGACCCAGGATAATTTATACCTCCAGCATAAATATCAACTCCATCATGTCAGGCCCCCTCAGATGTAAAGTATCCCATAACTTCAAGGGGGCTGACACCCAGTTGGTTTATCTTTTGAAGAGGGCCTAAACCTTGCTTCCTCTAACCATAGTATCCCTTGACATTATGCGTATGCCAAAGGGGTCAGCCGACCTTGAGTAAAATGCTTTATTCTTCCTCCTTCTGCACTGCAAGGGTCTGAGACATGCCTCTCTGATGAAGCAAGGTATAGAACTGACCTTGTGAGTGAGAAGTTTATCTCAAATATTCAGGCTCAGCTCTAGTGTGCTTCAGGCTGAATCCTTGGTACCAAGAATACACAACAGCTTTGGTCTTTGTTCACGGTGGACTCAGGTCTACCACTCAACTAAGAGCTTCTCCCTCAGACCTTATTGGTTAGGGAATATACTTTTGACCACCAAAAACAAACAAACAAAACAAATCTCAGAGAACTCCAGAGTCAAGTCCCATGGCCAATTTATGAAAACCTCTGCCTGGATCCAAGGCTCTCTTTAAGCTGGTCATCAGAAAGGTAACTGTACTCTACAACCACACCTGTGTGCTTCCTTGTAAGTTTAATAGGGAACAAATCCAGGGACTTTGAGCCGACTTGTCAGAAGAAACCTCTGAATGCTGTCAAATCCGCATAGAGTCCTCAGAGATAAGAATTTTTTTAGAGTTCTCTGAAGATGTGGAGGCCTGGAGTGCCTGGAACAAACTCCTCTACAGAAGGTGAACAGGACAACTCCCCTACTGTCCAACAGGTTTGAGAGACTTTCTCTTTTCCAAACCTATAGTATTTTCCTTCCTGTGATGATCAAGGTCATAAAATGTACACCTTTGATGCAATGGGCTCTCATAAAAATCCCTTCTATTCAGGAACCCATGGGATATTTTACCTCTGATCAAGGAGAATTGCTCCCTCTGCTCAAAGTTCACAGAAATCAAGAGGAGGAGGCCAATCCTGGAACCTTATGCCACTTCCTTGAGTATAGTCACATGACATCGTGTGAATTCATCATTCTAACTCAGTTCTGGTTGGTTGAACATAATTTTTAGGAGGCAATCATGCTGAGGATACAATCCAAAGCTTTTCATGAATCATGGTATCTATATTTGGTGCCTTGCTAATTCAGCTAAGGATATGGATACCCCAGGATGTGAAGAACGGTTAGAAGGTGTGGCAATGCTAGGACCTCATGAGCTAAGGTAAGCAAATTAATTTTTGCTCAAAATATTATGGGGATTTTTATACTCTGTTCATCTCTCCTGTTACAAGGATATCAGCACCTCCTTTCCCCGAGGGCTAATCACTCCTTCTACCATTGCTTAAGGAGGCATCACATATTCCCACTGAAGCAAAGGGAGCCTCTGATCATACCAGTTTGTCCAAAGCAGGCTTGGACATTCATTTAGGTCGAGGAATCCCACAAAACTTGCTGATATTATGGACTGAACCTTACATATTTTTCCTAATGTTTCCCAGATTTTTCCTCAGTTCAAGGTAAACTCTAGGTTCAAAAAGGTTTCAATGAAGAATCTTTGACATAGATACTCTTTCAAGGAAGAAACTTTCATTTTATCTTTGAATTAGGGAAATATAGATTCACCCTTAAATTTGACCGGGGATTAATACAAATTCTGCTGCTTATGGAGCCTACAGAAAAGCCACTGACATGAAAAACTCTAGCCGATGTTCTTTTTTTTTTCTTTTTTTTTTCCTTCAAGGAAACTTTAAATCAATTTCCCTTGACTATGCTTACCTCAGAAAATCCACTTTTATCCATAGAACCATGAGGTCTATTCCTCTAGGAGGTCCTAAAATTTCCCTTCAGACATGGATGGCCAGACATGCTCAAATAAAAGAAGGGATGCCAAACACTCTGAAATGATGTCCTGGGACATGACAGTAATTATATGAACCCTAATTTAATTTTTAATTTTAAGCCTGTCACTTGAAATGGAGCAATTCCATTTTGGTGCCTATGCCTGGGATGCTGCTGTGCAGCTTATGGAGAACATAGAACTAGAGTTTACCAAACAATTTGTAAGAAAAATACTCTGATTGTTGGCAAGCAAAACTCAAAGTCTCAGAACACATGAGTATTCTGGACTATGAGGACATTTGCACTTGATAAGTTATTTTTGACATCTTACAATTCCCAAGGTAAACTTTTGCCTGAGGGATTCTGTGACCTTCCTGCTCTTCCTTATCCACCCAAAATGTTCTCTTTCTCAAAAATGACATTCACATATATGAAGTATATTTGTGAATGTATACATCAAAGTAGGATTATACCTAGCTGATCAGCCATATTTCCAAAAGTGACTCCTTCTTTAAACAAGGTACCCTAGTCCACTCTGGTTTGAGGTCCCATAGTCCAAGTTACAAATCAGAGCAAAGTACCTGTGCCATCTGCCTTTAGGCAAGTCAATAGGAATGTAATAACTTCATTAATTCTGCCTAGACCTGGATAGATGAACAAAGTCATCAAAAGTCATTCAAAGCCTTTGGAAGAAAAAAATATGTTGCTGCCTTGTCTCTCCTGAATGAACACAAACTATGAAAATACAAAACTCTGAATAAGAATTGGAAACTTATGATCATGGCTGGAAACATTCTCCACTCTATAAGGTACCAGGGACCTTTAACTTTGACAGAAGTGTATATGGCAATTTCACATTCTGCCTCAAGAGGATTCTGCCCTCCTCTTTCAGTAGGGCCTTCGAGATTTCCTCTCTTACATGGGGCACACATTTCCCCATGGTAACTCATTTTTTTTCTCACTACACTGAATAGAATGTCAGAACTCTCCTAGGGCTAATATTGCCTTAGCCCTATTGGTCAAATGTCGCCTAAAACATGTATTATGCCTTATAAGGAATATTCCTAATCCTACCAAGTAGCTTTGAATCATTTTTCCTTAAAGGGATGTCAGACCATAGGAGACTTACACCACTCATTCTACATAAAAGAGAATCTAACATTCCCTTTCTTCCCAGTAGGAATCTGGGCCTATTGTCTACTTCAATTCACCAAGTGGATTTTAGAACTTCAGTTTCTGCAAAGGGGGTCCTGGGAAATCAAAGACTATTGAAAGGACTCTCAGAACTAGCTCCTGTGTCAAAGGGGCGTTTCAGACATCTACTCTCTGTACTAGGACACTTCAGATCCATCTGTGCAATTATTGAACCACCAGAGATTCTCTTCTGGCTGTGCCTCACAAATACCCCTATTAAATAAGTTTGCTTTAAACATATCCATACAATACATACGCGACCAATGACACCTCACATTTTCTATCCTTTTAGATCATAGGACACTAAATAGAAATCTGAAATTGGCTCTCATATCCTGTGCCTCAAAAATGGTCATCAAAATGCACCATTCCTATCTCTTATTCACAGATGTGTGCAGCTGAACACAGCCTCGAGGAAACATCAATGCTTGCATAACTACTTATGCTGGGAGATTGTTGTGACCACTGACTGGACTCTCAAAGATGTTACACAGGGTATGCATATGGGGGAAATACTTGGAAGCTAGTGAGGCAGAGGCTGAACATTCCTCCAGTACCCAATGAAGCCTAGAAACTTCCCCTGCTGACCATGGGTGAACTGGATATTTCTGACCTGCAAAATATGACTGGGGACCTCTACTTTAGGAACTAAGACATTCACGATTTCTCCTCTGTTTAAGGTGGTCTTAGAACTTACCATTCTGAGAAGAGGTTCTCAGAACTCCTCTGTTCCCCAGATTCCTCTCACACTCCTTTTTTTTTTTTTGGAAGTAGCCAAGAGAACTAACCTGGGTGAGGCTGAGTGAGGTTCAGTCTTTTCCTTCCCCCAAAATATGGCCTTGGATCTTGTTCACTTTTGCAAGGGAGGGGAGCGTTAACCACTGTGTTTGACCAAAGGAAGGTCACACTTTTCTTTATTCCAAAAATGCCATTAGATATGTTCTTTTGAATAATAGTGCATGGTGCATTGTATCCTCCAGCATTCACTTATGACTTTGAACTATATCAAATGTATATTCTCTAATTAAGTAAGATTCAAGCCTTTCCCTTTTATAAGGATGGCAGGGGAAATATATTGTTTTTCTCTGGTTTGTGGTCCCAGGTCCTATATATAGAATTATTGACTGGATCCTATGTTATGCTTTGCAATCCAGTTGAATTGTTGGTGCATATATATGTACATATTAAGACAAACTGAAGGAGGCAACCTAGCCAGGGACAGACATCCAGGCTGTTTGAAAAGGCTTGGACTGTTGTCTGAACTCCTCCAGGCTAAACACAGGATGTGGAACTTTTACCAACTAAGGAAGATTTGGAAGCTGAAGAGCAGTGGAGGGACTTCCTTTACTGATCAAGGTAAAAGGGACATTCATGCATAACAGGATGTTGCATGGCACTTACCCCCTCTCCAAGTTTTTTCTAATGCATACCATTGTACAACCAGGTCTCATTATTTTCTCTTACTCCTAAGTGCACAGTACTTCCTCTCTTCCCAAGTTACCTCAGTCCTTTTTTTTTGTTTTGTTTTTCACTGAAGAGAATGTCAGACATTCCTCCTATGACTAAGCCTCCTGCAGACCTTCTCTATTTGCCCAAGATTGTCTAAAGTACTCATTTAGTGAAAAAACCCTCAAACTTTCAGTTTCGTTGAAAGTGGGACTCAGTCATTTCTCTTGTGACAAAAGATGCCCCAAACCACTGCCTGCCAAATACAGAAGTGGATGCTCACAGTCATCCATTGGACAGAGCATAAGGTCCCCAATGAAGGAGCCAGAGAAATACCCAGGGACCTGAAGGGGACTGAAGCCCCATAGAAGGAACATCAATATGAACTAGCTAGTACCCCCCAGAGCTCCTTGGAACTATGCCACAAATCAAAGAAAACACATGGTGGAACTTGTGTCTCTAACCACAAGTGTAGCATAGGATAGCCTAGTAGGTCATCATTGGGAAGAGAGGTACTTGGTCCTCTGAAGGCTCTATGCCCCATTATAGGCAAATGCCAGGGTCAGGAAGCAGGAGTAGGTAGGTTGGGGAGCAGGGGGAGGGGGAAGGCATAGGGGATTTTCAGAGGGCAATCTAGGAAAGTAGATAATATTTGAAATGTAAATGAAGAAAATATCTAATTAAAAAAAGATGCCCCAGACCAAGCAAGCTTCATGCCATTCCCACTGAAAAAGGTAGAATGATGTCCACTCACATGCAGTTCATTGTAGTACAAAAGGGGGCTATAATTTCCTCCTTCAACCTCAAGGAACATAGACATCTAATTGCTGGCCAATAGTGTATGTGCCATGGAGCAATGATGACAGAGACCTCAGGTTTGGATCCTATGGCCAAGAGGGTCTCATTTATTCTACATGTAGTCATAGGAGCTTCAGATATAGCCTCTTGGGATGCCCAAGAGTATTCATTCCAAGGGCACCTTAAACTTGACTTAAACTCATATTACCGCAGTGCCACTCTCTATTAGAAAGATTGCAAGGCAAACACAATTGCAACTTCACAGTGGGCTCTCACATGTTTCTGAGTGTAGGGCAGAGGGCAGAACATAGAAAGGAAAAGTAATATACATCCGATCTTCCTAGAGTTAGGTGTCAGAAATGCTGTGTTCCTGTCTCTCAGTTATAGATAGGTACAGACAAATACAACCTCAGGTCAGACAACCACTCTCCCTGTTGGACGAGTGTGCTGATTGTTCCTTGTATTCTTCCCAACAGTATATACAATATATGGATAATGGAAGGTGGGGAGACAAGATGGAAGCAAACTATGCACTACCATTCTGTTCTCCCTCTACCCAAGATAAACTAGATTTTTCCCTTTTGCACAGTGAGGTGACTTGTTCCTGCTATTTGGTTAATCATGGCCTGAAACTCACTTACTTACTTTCTTTCTTTCTCTCTCTCTCTCTCCTTTCTTTCTTTCTTTCTTTCTTTCTTTCTTTCTTTCTTTCTTTCTTTCTTTCTTTCTTTCTTTCTTTCTCTCTCTCTCTCTCTCTCTCTCTCTTTCTGTCTTTCTTTTTCTTTCTTTCTTTCTCTCTCTCTTTCTTTCTTTCTTACTTTCTTTCTTCACTACCTCCCTTCTTTCTTTCTTTCTTTCTTTCTTTCTTTCTTTCTTTCTTTCTTTCTTTCTCTCTCTCGCTTTCTAACTCTTTCTTTCTATCTCTCTCTCTCTCTCTCCCTCCCTCCCTCCTTCTCTCTCTCCTTCTTTCTTTCTCTCTTTCTTTCTTTCTCTCTCTCTTTCTTCCTTCCTTCCTTCCTTCTTTAATCCCTCCTTAATTTCTTTCATTTCTTTCCTTCTTTCCTTCTTTCCTTCCTTCTTTCCACCCTTACTTCCTTCCTTCCTCCCTTCCTTCCTTCCTTTCTTTTTTAAGTATTTATTTATTTATTATATATACAGTGTTCTCTATGCATGTGTCCCTGCACATTAGAAGAGGGCACTGAATACCATTACAGATGTTTGTGAACTCAGGAACACTGGGAGAGACGTCAGTGTTCTTAACCCCTGAAATATCTCTCCAACCCCAGGTATTTTCTTTTTAAGCAAAACAGGTCAGGAAGGTCATAGAAGTTGCAGGTATGAACATATGCTACTCAACCTGTTTTCAAGTTATCTCACACCATCACCTTTGGATGAAGGGTCATCAGAATTTCACTTGGGATAGGTGGCCTTCATGACCTACTGCTGTTACCAACAATACTCAAAACCTTCAATTTCTGCCCAAGGTCAGTTATAATTATGACTGTAGTTTACTATTGGAATCTCAGAATTTTCATTTTTCCCAAGGGTACCAATATCCAGGTATCCTAAGAGCATCCCTAAATACATATGGGCCTCAAATATAACACTCCAATCATGAGCTTTAGATCATTTCCCTCCAACCATAATCTCTAGGAAATTATACTTCACTTAATTCTGCCCTGCATTAACAGAGCCTGAAACTTAGGTCATCTATCCTTCGTACCATCCTTCATGCAAACACCCATATAACTGATGATAAGCTTCAAGAGTGCTTAGAGACTTACAGTCATGCCTGATGCATAATGCTTGTATTGCTGCCAGGCTTACCAAGGTGTATGTGAAGATGGGAATCTTCTAAGTTTTGAAGCATTCCTACCTCTCCTGCTTAAGGTAGGCTAGGTCACTCCCTTAACCCTAAAGAGGTTGGGGACATTAAGCAGACTCTAATTCTGCTTTAATCTTCTACTCCTAAACATCAATACTTAGACTACTAATTTGTGTCCATTATATATCAAATACACCCTCTGTATACATGAGGGTCCAATATCTGTCTTTTAAGCCTGACGGGCCTGAGATCATCTCTACCTGCTCCAGGCCCCAAACTTCACTTCCAGTCCAAAAGGTCTTCAATAATTACCCTCTCTGACCAGAAAGAATTACAAACTATTCTCTATCTGATGGAGGGCAAAAATTTCCATTTAACTGTGTCTCACATCGGACTCCTCATTTGAAAGGGGTGCCAGAATGAATCTTTTTGTTCCAGCAGTTCTCAAATTCACATCCTCTGTCGAAGAGGTCTATAAATTTCATCCAGTCATACAAGTGCTTCAGTGCCTCTCCCTCTCCCTATGGGAGCCTCAGACACACCACATCTAGTCATACATATTTCCTGTTCTCCCTCTGTCTATTGGGCAACAAAGCCTTCTCAAATGACTATATTGGACTGACATATTTCCTTTTATTTTCAGTGGTGGACTCATACCTACCCTCTCTTGTAAAGTGTAAATAGATCTTGTCGTATTGACTATGTGTGCCTGCTATATCCCAACTGTCTAAGATTACTTCCAAACTTCTTCCTGCTACAAATATTCGGGGACATTCCCCCATTCAAGAAAAGTGGCCTTGCTCTTATGTCATCTGACTAAAGGTTTCATAGACCAAAGATAACCATCCAACTTGTTGGAATACTGAAACAATTGCTGCCTGCTGTCCACACACCACATAAAATATGTGGATTTCGTAAATTCTGCAAAAAAGGTTTGGAAGCTGATCAATCAATACTGGAACTCCCTCTTCTCCAGAAGGTATTTGCATTTTCACCAATGTGAAATGGTCTTTCTTATTTATTGAAAATAGCCAGAGATTTTACCCCTCTTACAAGTAGGTTTAGAATTTCACATTTGCAAAGTGTCACAGAAATGCTGCTTATGATCAGAGTGCTTAAACTTCCTTATTCTCATGAAGTTTGCCACATTACCTGTTTGATGAAGGGCACAATCATCCTACTTCTGTGCAAAACTGCCCAAGCTCCTCCCCTATCTTACTTAGAAGATTTAGACATTCACAACAGAGAGTGCTCCAACCTGTGTGGAGCACAGTGTGTTTGAGGAAATCCCCCAGATTCATCATCTTCCCAGTGTATGTCCTACCTATAACTTCTAATTTCCATGGTCTGGGAAGCACTGTTCTGACCTAAGAGATTTCAGAACACTCTGTACTGAAATCTCAAACAGAAGAGTATCAAGGTAAGGGTAAATCAGATTACTATCTTTGTTTTGTTTCCTTGGACAGAGACATCCTGGCCTCCATGCAGAGGAATGTGTGGATGGACATATATTTAAGGAAGACACTAAACCAGAAACTACTACATTACACCCTCTTAGAAGACTTCTAAGATTGTTGTCATGCCTACCACAGACATTCAGATGATGTGTATTGTTGATTGTGATTTCATGTTTGGACCTGATGAAGGAGTAAGTACCTGGAATTTCCTATAATTCTCAAGGTATCAATCAGTGTTCAATTTCTGCTCAATAGTGCTGCAGACATAGGAATAACAGGATAAAACTATTCTATACAATCCTATGAAGTTTCTATCACCATCCTCCTATTTTAGAGAATCTTAGATCTATCACTAATCCCGAGATGGGCAGAAACAATTCTTCTCCTGCACATAGGGATACTGCATATGTCTCCCCTTACCCAAAGTATTCCACTTACTGTCTTTTACTGAATTGGCTTTTAGACTATACCTGAAATATTTCACTTTTCACCAAAGGATCTACCAGCCCTCCCTGTTCTAATAGAGAGCTACAGTCCACCAATATCCAAAGGGTTCTCAGACATTCCAAATATGCCCCTGTGGGAGTAAACTTACTAAGTCTATTTAATTGGGCCTCAGATCCTTCTGCTTTGACCAAAAGGATTTCAATCAACTGACTCTGAGTTACCAGGGGCCTCAGATCTCATTTTCCCCAAGTGGTAATCAAATATGCCTTTCTGACCTATAATGACCTTGCAATGTTCTCCTCTGATGCAGACACTTAGACAACCCCCCTCCAATTTTAACTCCCAAATGGACCTCCAGACCACCCAAGCTTAAAGTACCTGAGCCGAACATTAAGAAGTACAGCCCAGAACAAAAGCTCATTTCCTCAAGGCAGAAACTAAAATGATGTACTCCTCACCATTCATACCTAGACCCAGGAGATGAACATATGCCTGAGAAGACGAACTAGTGTGGAACTGTCAGCCAGGTTTTTGATGAGTGCTCAGACTGATTCCTGATCTAGCAACCACATTTACTATAGTGGACAGATGCTCTAGTCTCTGATGAGGAGTTGCTAGCTGTTAGGAAGAACCTGAAATGGGCTCCACTGCATGAGGTAGGCTGTGTCTTTGATCTCATGTCAAGGAAAGAACATGCAAATTTAAACTCTACCCAACCAAACATACTAGTTTACCTGTACAAAGGGGTTTTAGATTTCCAATTTCTCACAAAGATGCCCTCGTGTATTTCCCCTCTGACCATTGAGGTTTTATCTATTTTTCATGGCTCATAGGGTCTCATTTCTTCCCAATATCCATTACCTGCTCACTTCTGACCACTAGCCATACATTTCTGATTAGTGTTGGGGGTGTTCTCGGTTTGACACTAAGGCCAACAATAGTGCCTACATGCCATTTCTGAATAATTGGATCTTAAATTCCACCTCTGTCCAAGTGTACTTCTGAAAGACTTTTCTCATTACATGGGGTCTCTATAGTAGCATCTTTATTCATCAGGCCTCTAGTTGTACCTTCTGGCCTAAGCAGGTCTTATACTTCACTTAAAGAGATGCCAAATTTACACAATGTAGACAAAGAGGCATTGAGCATTCTCATACTCATCAATATAACATTCCTCCCCTCAGGTTTGAAGTCTCCAGAGCAGCAAAGAGAGTGGGGAGTAGAACTCATCATCTTTAGGTCACTCATCATCGATGGATTGTTTCCAACCTTAGTATACAGACATGGATGGTTGAACACAAACCTGTCAGGCTGATAAAGAACTAGACATCTACTAACGTCCTTGGAATCATGTTCAGATTGCTGCACATCCTCCTGAAGATGCCACGGATGACATGGTTCCTTGTGATTGTTGTTCTCTTCTTGTTGTTGCTCTTTTCTTTTAACTTTTGAAGAGGATACTTTATTAGTCTGTTGCTATGTTAGTCATCTCCTGGCATTAGAAACCAACATCCCACTGTTTAAATGTTTTACATTTCCTACTCTTTTTGGAAAACACAATGTATGCGCATCATTTTTTCCTATTGTTTCAAAGACATACCACTATGTAATTCAACTTTACAATTGTAATCATTTTGACCAATATTCACATGAATATAAATTTTATGTGTAAAATTCTTCCTGTGCTGTGTTATTTTTCACCAGATGACAGTTTCATTTGAGGTCATTTGGAAGATCGTTCCTTACTATGTGTCTTTAAAAGATATATTTTGGAGCTGAGGGGTATGGCTGAATATCTTCAGCACAATAAACACCTTCTGTAACATTACTATCTAGTGGATTATAAGTATCAGGTTGTACACAGTAGTCACTAAAATAATGGACAAGTTTGAGAAAGATTTTAGGGTGTAATCTCTCATAATATACAGAAAAAAAGGAAATCATAGATATTAATATAATCTATGCACACCAAATTAACATTGTGGGTTTTGTGGGTTTGTTTGTATATGTCTTTGTAGTTCGAATGTTCAACTTTTATGTCTTAATTGAGGATTGTAAACAATGCTCAGGGTGTGTGTGTGAATTAAAGGGCACCATGTCTTTAGTGTTTAGATTAATTTCGCATATAATTATCTGTCTATCCGTCATCTATATATGTATGTATGTATGTATGTATGTATGTATGTATGTATGTATGAAGTAATGATTGAGTGTATTTATATAGATATGTATGCAACTATTTCTCTATCATCTACCTATCACTCTCGCTCTTTCATTTTTCTCTCACCCTCTTTCTCTGTTTATCTCTTATGCATGAATATATGCATGCAAGTAGCTAGGTAGGTGTGGTAGTTTTAATGTAATTGGTTCCCATTGGCCCATAGGGTGTATTAGGATGAGTAACCTTGTTGGACTAGGTGTATCCTTGTTGGAGAAAGGGTGTCACTGGAGGAGGTGGGTGGTCTCACACATGTTCAAGTTATGCACAGTAGGGCTCTGTGTGTTTGCTGTCTCGCTGTCTTTCCAAGAGTAGCTGTGATAGAGTGTTCAGTGATTCAAGGAGGGGATGTTGGTTAGATGGCATATAAAGAAGGCAAGACACATTTACATACATGGTAGAAGAAGCAAGCTTTAAGAAGCACAAACAATCACACACACACACACACACACACACACACACACACACACACATTTGTTGGACAGTGCAAAGCTTCAACCACTTTAAATATATACTCACATTTGGTGGATGGAACAAAGCACCAACTTTATTTTTCTCACACTGCTTATATATCTCTGCACAATCTTTCAATTAGTATAAAATGTATACTGGTTACTTTCTATTTTCTTCTAGTGAATAATTATGAGTATATATAAGGAAAAGCATCTTCTCTCTATACTTTTATGATGAGCTATTTATAAATTATGTTTATAAATATCCAATATCATTCCCAAGATCCAACACACATTTCTAACTAAAAAACTTGTTATAGATTAACAAGTTGTAAGCAAATAAGGTAATTTTTTTTCATCCAGTTTCTCTTACTGGTAGACTGAAATTTGCTGTTATACAGAAAGGATTAGTTTTTATCTATCTCAAAAATTAATCCTTCAAAAATCTTAAAAGAATCACAAAACTAAACTTTCATATAAAAACCTATCATCCCTTTCTACTTTGAATCCACAGGGTGCACATGTGTTCATTAACCATGTTTTTCTTAAATCATATCAGGAATCAGAATGAGGAAATAGGTACAAGGAAATAATAATCATCTGAACACCAGCCTGACTTTTGAAAAAAAAAAGGCATGCTTTTCATAGTAATTCTTTCCAAGATCGTGGTTGAAGTATTAATCTGCATCAGCTGCAATCCTTGAGAAAGTTAGATCTAACTAACACTGTGGGCGGCAATGATATTGCCCAGTGAGGGGCTGGAACCCCCCTTAAATTTTCATACCATCCATAGATTATGAGGGATGTGATGTGAGGACAGCAAGTAGAGAGAAACTCTACAACAGCATGAGTGGTAACAGAGTGGTACCAGCTTTTAAGTGTTTAAGAGTGGTAAGAGCTTTTAAGTGGTTCACCTCACCAAGAATCCATCAAAGCCCAGTATTTTGGAGGTAAAATGTACATTCCTGGAAGCCCCTCTGCCATGCTTAATACTCTAGTAAAATTAAAAATAATATTAATTTCTCATTTAATAGACCCTGCTTACAGTCCCCCCAAATTTTACTCCCCACGGTTCTTTTACTACCTCCCATCCTCTCCAGTTCCTCCCCCTTTCGGTCATCATTCATCAAATACTTCTCTTTCAAATATCTCTTCCTGCATTTCCTTATTCAACCCCATCTCCCTCCACCATGCCACCTGATCTTCTCCTTCTTGTCCACCTTTGTCCAATAATAAAATCCATTCTATTTCTCTATACCATGGGCATCCATGTATGCACCCAAATCCCTTCCTCTATACCTAACTGCACTGGATCTGCAGATTGTAGACAGGACATCACATATGTAATGTTGAATGTCTTAATGTTTCTATTGCTGTCACCAAAAACAATAACCCAAGCACAAGTTGGGGAGGGTAGGACTTATTTGGTTTACACTTCTTCATTGCTATTCATCATCTGAAGACAGACAGAACAGGAACTGAAATGGGCCAGGAACCTAGAGGCAGGAGCTGATACAGAGACCGTGGATGGGTGCTGCTGCCACACACGCCAGTCGAGTCAGCTTGACAGGCCGAGAGGCCTGGAAGTGCTCATGAGGCAGAGTTTCATGGAAGCTCACCTTCTGGAGTTTTGGAGTTCTCATTAACCCATATACTCATACCCTATTCCAGCGTTAGTCTGGTGTATGGATCCACATGCTCTCTTTTAGTGTTATTTTATTATAAGTGCTTTGAAAGATTGAATTCTGATATAGCTAAGCTTTCACCAGTGTTCCAATGTCCTAGAAAGTCCTTGAGCTGACCTTGGGCTTGGAATTCAGTAAGAATGGTGCCTATTCAGTAACATTCAGAATTGCCTCTGGTATTATACTACCACTTTGAATAAAAGCTAAGTCACTGCCCTACACAGGAATTTATCATCATCTAGGAAGAAGGAAGTTTGAGACCTAAGGAGGAAGCAGAATACATACTTAGAACTATAGATTGCTGAGTTCCACACATATACACGTATTTACAATGGCCTAGGGGGAAGGTGGACTATACAATAGACTAAAATAGGAACTATAGCAAGGGCATGACGCCATTGACCCTGGCTTCTAAGATTAAGTGGATCTTTGGTGGAGCTCTTTTTGATCCCAGTTGTTAACAATGAATTGTATCCCTGGTGTTTCCTGCCAGACCTTCTGTGTTTGTATTCCTCCGTTTTCTGTATGAATCCAGTAACCTCTTTGTACCTTGCTTGTGTGTTACCCAACTTCCCTATTCTCTTCTGTATAAAAAGTTTGATGCTCAATTTGACACTTTACATTCAGATTCTACACAACCTCTCCTGTGTGTATCTGTCTATCATTTCATCCATCGCTTTGCCCACCTGTGACTAGAGATCCGTTCCACGCAGACAAAGGGGCCCAGAGTGTCTGCAGCATTCTGCTTAGTGGCTAGTTCCCCATGGTTTCATGCTTTCTCATAGAGAACTCAGAACCACAAGCACATTGTTGGCAGTATCAACAATGGGCAGAAATCCTCCCCATCAATCATTAATTAAGAAAATGCCCTGCAGTCTTGCCTGCACAGACTAATCTTATGGAGACATTTTCTCAATTGAGGTTCCCTCCTCTCAGGGGACTTTACTTTGTGGCAAATTAACAAAAAACTATCCAGCCCAGGCAATATCAACATATAAATCAACACATAGCATATTTATCTTCCTAGGACTGGGATACGTTATTCAGGTTATGTTTTTGTTTTTTGTTTTTTGTTTTTTTCTGTTTCCATCCATTTCATAACAGCTGAGTAATGTTCTATTGTAGAAATATATATGTTATACATTCTTCAGTTTATGGACATGTAGGTTGTTTCCAGTTGCAGATAATTATGAATACAGCAGCAATTAATATGGTTGAGCAAGTGTGCTTCTAGGAGGAAGAAGCACTTTGCGAAACTTTCTGACCTATCAGGTGTCTTTTGTTATGTCCCCACCCATTTAATATCTGATTTTGCTAATTTGGATATTATCTTTTTATTTTAGTTAACTTGGATAATAGTTTGTTGATCTTAGTGATCTTGTCAAAGAACCAATATTTGTTCCAAAAATTTATTTGTATTTTTCTTTCTATTTTATTTTTTTCCACCCTGAGTTTTACTATTTCCTGCCACCACTTCTTTTGGGTGTCATTTCTTCTTTGTGTTTGAGATCTTTAGGATGTGCTTTTAACGTGCTAATATAAGGTTTTGCTAATATTTTTTAACTCATTTTTTATTAGATATTTTTCTTCATTTACTTTTCAAATGCTATCCTGAAAGTTTCCTATACCTTCCCTTACCCTGCTTGCCAACTCACCCACTCCTGCTTCCTGGCCCTGACATTCCCCTGTACTTGGGTATATTATCTTCACAAGAACAAGTGACTCTCCTCTCTTTGATGGCTGACTAGGCCATCCTCTGCCACATATGCAACTAGATACATAGTTCAGGGGGTTACTGGTTAGTTCATATTGTTGATCCTCCTTTAAGGTTGCAGACCCCTTTAGCTCCTTCGGTACTTACTCTAGATTCCACATTAAGGGCCGTGTGTACAATCCAATAGATGACTGTGAGTATGCAATTCTGTATTTGCCAGGAACTGGCATAGCCTCACAAGAGATAGCTATTCCAGGGTCCTGTCAAAAAATTTTGCTGGCATATACAATAATGTCTTGGTTTGGTGGTTGTCTATATGCCCATGGGAGGTATTGTGGGATCCTCTAGTAGTACCATGTTTAATTTTCTGAGGAACCGCCAGACTGTTATAGAGACAAAGTTTGTAGCTGAGACAAAAGATGGACCATTTAGAGACTGCCATGTCCAGAAATCCATCCCATAATTAGACTCCAAACGATGACACCATTGCATACAGTAGCAAGATTTTGCTGAAAATACCTGGATATAGCTGTCTCTTGTGAGACAAGGCTGGGGCCTAGCAAATACATAAGTAGATGCTCACAGTCAGCTATTGGATGGAGCACAGGGCCCCCAATGGAAGAGCTAGAGAAAGTATCCAAGGAGCTAAAGAGATCTGCAACCCTGTTGGTCAAATATCATTATGAACTAACCAGTACCCTGGAGCTCTTGACTCTAGCTGCATATGTATCAAAAGATGGCCTAATAGGCCATCACTGGAAAGAGAGGCCCATTGTACATGCAAACTTTATATGCCACAGTACAGGGGAATGCCAGGGACAAAAAAATGGGAATGCATGGGTTAGGAAGTGGGGGGGGAGGGTATGGGGGACTTTCTAAATGTACATTCTAAATGTAATTGAGGAAAATATGTAATAATAAAAATATTAACAAAATAAATAAATAAGGCTGGTATGAACATTATAGAGAATGAATCCTTATTACACATCAGAACATCTTCTGAGTATTTTCCCAGGAGAGGTGTTGCTGGATCTTCTGGTAGTACTATGTCAATTTTCTGAAGAACCACCAGACTGGTCCAGGTCCCTGCCGAGTGTATTCTGCAAAGGCCCCAGACATCCAGCCACTTTCCCGGCCAGAGGAAAAGGGGTCCGCCCGGTGCAGAAGTGCTTTGCCTGAGCATCGGCAACAGACATCTTGGTTCTGGGACCACGCCAGGTGTATTCTGCACAGGTGAGAGTATGGACTACAGAAGCCAAAAGCTTCTTGGAGAGGCGAGAGCCACAGAGCTTCTAAGACAGCCCCTTTTTCGGGCCCCAGACACCTGGCCACTGTCCCAGCCAGAAAAAAGGGGTCCACCCGGTTCAGGAGCGCTTTGACTGAGCATCAGTAGCAGATATCTTGGTTCCGGGACCCAGCCGAGATTATTCTGCACAGATCCCAGACATCTGGCCACTTTCCCAGCCAGAGAAATGGGTGTGCCCAGTGCAGGAGTGCTTTGCCTGAGCATCAGCTGCAGACATCTTGGTTCCAGGACTCCTCCGAGAGTTTTCTGGACATGTGAGAGTGTAGAATACAGAAGCTAACACCTTCTGGGAAAGGCCAAAGCAACTCAGCTTCAGGACAGGTCCTGTTTTGGGACTTCGTCTTCGGCCAGGAGGGAGGTCTTAAGAACATATATCTGTGCACCTTTCCCGTGAGAGGAGAGCTTGACTGCAGAGAGTGCTCTGACCACTGAAACTCAGAGGAGAGATCTAGTCTCCCATGTCTGCTGATAGAGGCTAACAGAATCACCTGAAGAACAAGCTCTAACCAGAGACAACTATCACAACTAGCTCCAGAGATTTCTAGATGGTGAAAGGCAAATGTAAGAATTGTACTAACAGAAATCAAGACCACTCACCATCATCAGAACACAGCACTCCCACCCCACCTAGTCCTGGGTACCCCAACACAACCGAAAAGCTAGAACCGGATTTAAAAGCATATCTCATGATGATGGTAGAGGACATCAAGAAGGACTTTAATAATTCACTTAAAGAAATACAGGAGAACACTGCTAAAGAGTTACAAGTCCTTAAATAAAAACAGGAAAACACAACCAAACAGGTAGAAGTCCTTAAAGAAAAACAGGAAAACACATCTGAACAGGTGATGGAAATGAACAAAACCATACTAGACCTAAAAAGGGAAATAGACACAATAAAGAAACCCAAAGTGAGACAACGCTGGAGATAGAAACCCTAGGAAAGATATCTGGAACCATAGACGCAAGCATCAGCAACAGAATAAAAGAGATGGAAGAGAGAATGTCAGGTGTAGAAGATTCCATAGAGAACATCAGCAAAACAAAGAAAATGCAAAATGCAAAAGGATCCTAACTCAAAACATCCAGGATATCCAGGACACAATGAGAAGACCAAACCAAGGATAATAGGAGTAGATGAGAATGAAGATTTTCAAATTAAAGGGGCAGCAAATATCTTCAACATAATTATAGAAGAAAACGTCCCAAACCTAAAGAAAGAGATGCCCATGAACATAAAAGAAGCCTACAGAACTCCAAATAGACTTGACCAGAAAAGAAACGTTCAGCATCTCGACTTTACCTTTTCATATGGCTTGGTAGAAATTAAAAATGAAATCCCAACTGAAAGGCCTGATGATCTGAGTAATATTCTGCCAAAGAATTTCACCTTTGCATTCTTTTTATTGTTTGGTTGTTGGATTTTTATTTATTTGTTTGGTGTGTGTTTTGTTTTGTTTCATTTTTGTTTTTATTTTCGTTCTGAGAAAGTCTTCGGTTTCTGACTTGACATCATCCATGGTGGTTATTTTTCACGTTCCAACCTTTCCCTTGGTTATCTTTAAGCTGTGCTTCTTATCATAAATATTGCAAGACTCTTTGAGGAAGCACACTGGATAGCACACCAATTTTCACTTTATGAAAACCCACAGTTAGAGGAGGACTATTTTTATGCAAACAAAGCTGGAATTTGACAGGGTTAAATGACATGTGTTGATACCAATGGCAATCATGAATTATAGATTCTTTGGAAAGTAAGAGGACAACATAGATCTTGGGCATGCTTACAAAGTTGTGATAAACTTAAAACAAACCTGATATCTCCCAGTCATATTTTAAAGGTTTTTAAAATTTACCAGCACTTCTGATTATAAGGAATTTCATAGATTAAATGCAGTAAAACAGGATGAAATAGATGAGGTAATTTTACTTTTGAAATATGTGTAGACAGAATATTGGACACAGGTACGTATAAAATTTTCTTGCAAATTAGAGGACACTTTAATTGTTCATGGCACATAGATCTTCAGTTCTTCAAAAAAATCCTTTTCAGTACCTTCCATGGTCCCACCACACCCTGTACATCTTCTGCATAGGATATGACACTATCCATAGAAAGCTAGATCCTTCAAAAACAGTCATCAAAACAAAACAAAACAAAACAAAAACAAAAAACAAACAAAAAAACATTCCTTAAGGTGTGGCCACAGGCCAATGTGATGGATGAAGTTCTTTATCTGAGATTCTATCTTCCCATGTTGATTTAAGTTCAAAAAAAAATCTAAGAAGGACCACTACATATCCATATCATCAATATTGATTGCCTCACTGTATGAAACATACATGATATGGAGTGATTTTAGATGTCAACTACTGGATGAATGGCTTAGAAATGAGAGAGAGAGAGAGAGAGAGAGAGAGAGAGGGGGGGGGCATATTAATATATTTCTCATCTATGTGTATTAGTGCAGGGCTTTGTTTTAAAAAAATGGATGGAACGGTAAAATACAATATATTAGGTTAGACAAGTAAAATTCAAAATGACAATTGTGAAAATATAAATTTAATAAGGGACATTAAAAAATAGGAGGTATTTTGGAAGAGTAAGTGTAGCAGCAGGGGGGAGATTTGATAGCAATGGAGGATAGTGGGGAGGATGAAGATGGTAAAAGGACACTATAAAGCTATAAACCTGTGCAAAGGGTCAAAGAAAAGGCCTGCGACTTGTACACTTAAAAAACACTGGTATAAAGTAACAGAGTCCAAATAATATTTTGATTAAATTGGGGATTTTAGCTTCAAGACACTATAAAATGTATTTGTATTTTTCTACTCACGTGTGGTTCTTGCTATTTTAAACTTGATATAGGTGACAGGATATGGTAATGTGCTTCAATGTTTGTGTATCATTTATCATCAAATGCACATGTCACTCAGTGAGCTGCAAGGCTATCACAGGGAAGGAGGTATCTAAAGATCTTAAGTGTACTTGACGTAGGGAGAATAATGCCCCCACACTACTATAGATGTTGAAATAATCACATGTGTTTCCCCAAAATAACTTTCTGAAAATTAATCCCCAGGTGTGAATATATTTGGAAGAAATTGAATGGGTCAGGAGGGATATGACCTACATATAAAAATAATTTAATAATGGTGTTATAGAAAAGGTTTAATTATGAAAGGGAGTTTGGTTTCCTCTTTTCTCTTTCTAGCACATTGGATCCCACTGTGATGACATCATCTCACAAGAATTCATTCATTTGCTGATGGTGTGTTCATCATTGAATATACAGACTCCTGAAAAGAGTCATACAAAATATGCTTCATTATATACTAGACAATTAGTGTCATTCTGTTTGGCAATACAACATGCATGATTATGCCTCAGAATCATGAGCAACTTGGCCATATGTGAAATATAATTAGTGTATTTCTGCTGACTGAAGATCAGATGTGTTGAGTGTTATCATGTGTGCTGTTCATGAGAGGAAGCAGCATAGATGGTGAGTATAGATCAGAGAGGAACATCCAAGGAGGACACAATGTAAGGAACCCTAGGAAGAGCACCATCACTGCTTTTAGCTAGTAGACATATTTTTAGAATCCCCACTTTCTAGGGTGGAAAAGAAAACTGTATTACTCTAATTTACTAAGTATGGTCATTTGATACATCAGTGATCATTACCAAGGTGAACAGGTGTTGACAGAAGTTTGGGGACTCAGAAGAAGCCTGTTCTGGGAAAACCCATTGCCTTCAAAGTACGGAGACTTCTGACCAGCAACACAGGATAAACAGTCTACATTGGCAGCAGTAGCCCCATTGTGTCCAAATTAGTGCTTTTCAAACCATGGAATTAGACTCCTTTGAGTGTTCAAACAACCCTTTCACAACTGTCACATATCATATATCTTGTTTATAAGATATATACTTTACAATTCATGACTACAGCAAAATTATATTTATGAAGTTGCAATGAAATAACATTATTGTTGTAGAGCTGTATATTAAAGATTCACAACATTTTGAAGATTGAGGACCACTAGTCCTGACTTCTCTAAAGCATGGCTGTCACTATGGGCTGGAGGAATAATCCCCTTTATTCAATTAGGCAAACGCAGAAAAATCAAAGCATTACCCAATAGTTATGAAAGTTAAACATCTATTGTACCACAGTCTATAAGGAGGGCATGCTGGCATCTTAGACAAATGAGATCAAATGAAAATCTCTGTGACCAAATGAGAAGCAGAGGAGAATAACCAGTACCCTAGTGGTGACATAAGTGGGTATTAGCCCAGACACTTAGAATACCCAAGATACAAGATACAATCTTCCAAACATATGAAACTTAAGGGTATTGAAGACCAAAATGCTGACACTGTGCCCCTTCTTAAAATTGGGAACAAAACACCCATGTAAGTAGTTACAGAGACAACCTTTGGAGCTGAGACAAAAGGATGGACCATGTAGAGACTGCCATTCCTAGGGATCCATCCCATAATCAGCCTCCAAACACTGACACCATTGCATACACTGGCAAGATTTTGCTGGAAGGACCCAGATGTAGCTGTCTCTTGTGAGGCTATGCCATGGCCTAGCAAACACAGAAGTGGATGCTCACAGTCAGCTATTGGATGAATCACAGGGACAGAAATGGAGGAGGTAGAGAAGGTACCCAAGGAACTTAAGGGGTCTGCAATCCCATAAGTGGAACAACAATATGAACTAAAGAATCCCCGCAGAGCTCATTTTTCTAGCAACTTATCAGTGCTCATATTTCTGGCTGCATTTGTATCAGAAGACGGACTAGTTGAACATCATTGGAAAGAGAGGCCCATCAGTCTTGCAAACTTTATATGCCTTAGTTCAGGGGTATGCCAGGGACAAGATATGGGGGTGGTGGTGGTGTTGGGGTTGAGGTGGGTATGGGGGGACTTTTGGGATAGTATTGGAAATGTAAATTTAAAAATACCTAATTAAAAAAAAAAGAGAAAACCATTGTCAGAACCACCAGTAAGAATTTTAAATAACTGCCCTAAAGTCTGGATTTAGGATTCCTCGAGAATCTTCCAAAACAAAAGGCAATGCAGAATCTTGCTGAAATAATTGGAGAAACAAGAGAAAAGCAAAGGAGAATTCATCACATAAAAACAGACAGAAGAAGTAGGAGTTAAAGACATATTTGTGCAAGATGAATAGTGAAGTAGAGATTAGAGCAAGCAGAAAGGACTGAGGAGAGAGCTCACTGCTTAGGCCTACTGATTGCTTTTGCACAGGACAAGGGTTCAATTTCTAACACCCACATGGTTGTTCACAACCACCTGCAATTCTAGTTCTAGACGATCTGATGACCTCTTTGGACAACACACACACACACACACACACACACACACACACAAACACACACATCACACACATACACTCACCCTCAGAGAAAAAAAAAAACTTTTAGAAAACAATTATACAAACAAAAAAGAGGCAAGTATAGTTTTATTCCCCTTTTACACCAGCACTCAGAAGCAGGCTAAACTCTGTAAGTTGAATGCCTGCCTAACTGATAGGTGTGTTTTCAGAATTTTATTATTCTTTTCTTTTTTTGGGGGGGGGAGATTTTAGGACTATTTCAGTATTTGTTTAAAGATTGTAGATTATTTTTTTTTCTGATTTAATTTTTCTAATGTTTTAGGCTTTTTTTCAGGCTTTTTAGTATTTTACAGTTTTCAGGTTTGTTTTTTTTTGGGAAGAGGCGAGCAGGCAGGAGGGTAAAGCCCTTTGGGTTATTTAGAGTTTTAGGGTTTTAATGGTTTTAAATTTGGGAGGTTGTTTTGTCCTTAAAGTTTTTTTGGGGGGGGTAGGGTTGAGGTTATTTATTTATTTATTTATTTATTTATTTATTTATTTATTATTTATTTATTTGTTTGTTTGTTTGTTTGATTGTTTGTTTGTTTGTTTTGGATCTTGATTTCTTTTAGAAATTTAAGGTATTTTAGGGTTTTAGGGCTTTTTAGGTTTTATAAATAATTTTAGGATAATTGTAGTTTTTTGTGTGTTTTTGTTATTCTTGTTTTGTTTTGTTTTGTTTTTGTTTCTTTTTACACTTTTAGTGTTTTATAGGGTTTTAGGATTTTGTAATAGGTTTTTGTGTTCTTGTGTGTGTGTGTGTGTGTGTTTTTTTTTATGAGTTTAGGATTATTTTTATGTCTTAGGATTTTAGTTAATGTTTTTGAGTTTTGTAGGTATTTTTTTGGCGGGGTGGGGTTAGGATTGTTTTTAATGTATCAGGATTTTAGTTAGGGTTTCAGGGCATTGTAGTTTTTTTGTTGTTGTTGTTTGTTTGTTTGTTTATTTTTGTTTTGCTTTTTTTAAGCGGGTTTTCAAGTTTTTTTTTTGAGTTTCAGAGATTTGATGTGTGAGATTTGATGTGTTTTTATAACTTTTTAAAGGAACTTTTTTTTAAGTGTTTTAGAGATCTTTTGGTTCTTTTTAAAGTTATTGAGATTGTTTTAGAATTTTAGGGTTTTTCTTTATTTTTTAGTTTTTTTTTTAATTGAATTAAGGAATTTTTAAAGATTGTTTTAAGTCTTTTTGTTTGTTTGTTTTATTTTGTTTTTAATAAGGTTCGTAAAATGAGTTTCTTTTCCAGTGTCTTTGGCGATTTTTTAAGGCAGTAGAATTTGTAGTTGTTGGGGTGGTGGTTTTGTACCTTTTCATTTTCATTTCCTTTTTTTTTAATTGTTTTTTTATTGTCTCATTAGGGATCTAGACTTGTAGAGTTTTTGGATTTTTTTTAGGGTTTTATAATTATTTTAGTGTCTATTTAGAGTTCTTGTGTTTTCTTATTTATAGAATTTTAGGGTTTTAAAAATGTTTATTAAGAATTTAAAAATAGCTTTTTTGGGTCATTTAGAGTTTGTTTAATAATTTTAGGGTTTTTTAGGGTTTTAGGTTTTGCTTTTATTATTTTAGGATTTTTTTGTTTTGTTTTGTTTTGGTGTTTTTTTACAGTTTTTCAATGATTTTAAGGTTGTTCTCAGTGTATTTGGCGAGATTATTTTTTTAAGACTTAGTGTGGTGTTGTTGTTCTTCGCTTGTTTGTTTGTTTGTTTATGGTAATGATTTTATGTTTTTCTGGGTCTTTGTAGAGATCTAGAATTTTTTGTTGATTTTTTTTGTTTGTTTGTTTTTCTTTAGGGTTTTAGGTTCTTTTAGTTTTCTTTTTTCAAAAATTTTATGTTTTTTTGTTTGCTTTTTTGTTTGTTTGTTTGTTTTGTTTTGTTTTTTTTGTAGGGTTTTTGTTGTTTATTTAAAGCTTCAAGTTTATTTTATTTTCTCTTCTTTTTTCATTTTTCTTTTTTAGAGTTGTTAGGGTCTTTAAGGTTTTGTCTCTAAGGACATAGAAACTGAACCTATTGCTTTAGATTATTCATAAAATGTATTCCATTCTGAAAACAAGAAACACTATAAAGTCAAGTTTGTTCATTTGTGTGTATGTCCCCAGGAGCTATAGATTGTGTTTGCCTAATGCAGAGCTCTAGAATATGACCTGGTCATACAGATTTAATTGTCACATCATGAAAGTTCAAGAACTATACTATAAAGCTATATCTATGTATCCTAGTTTATTCATCTTTCAAACAAATATAGTAGAAATGTCACAGAGGGCAGAATTTATTGATCATGATTTCGAAAAAGGACCTCAAAAGTCATTAAATCAAGTATCTTATACTACCCAAACTCTGCCCATCTAATCAGTTCAATCCTGTAAGAATAATTGCACCTGTGTTTTGGTTAATTCTTATTAAATTCTCCAGTAAAAAAGGCCTTTATTAGCCCCCCTTCCAGCTTAGTGAAAAACTCCATTCCCTCTCCTTCTGAAAGCAAAAGCATTTTTCTTTCACAGACTATGTTAATTTTCCAAAATTTGCCTCTGGATGGTTTCCATTTCCATAGTTGTGTTTGCCATGACTCAATATTTCATTTCTATTCAGAAAACTCCTCTCATATACTACATGTTAATACACAAATTCTCATTTGTGAGTCATGCCAATAAAGTGGGATGAGCTTGGGGGATACAGAAGAGGGAAAGACACAAGATCAACAGAAGTATCATTAAGCTGGATACTACTCTAGAATACTGCATGCTATTCATGTATCCTGGGGATCCAGAAATTCATCTAGACTGGACCCTAGTTATCCATTGGAAGGATGTGGTCTGAAGCTTAGCCTATTAACTGGCAGCTCCCATAGCTTTGAACTGATCCAATGATTGTTATTTTCCACACACCAACCAGTAGTATCCAAGCTTCATTCCCTGACACAGGCAAAAGACCTGAAAAAGGAAAGAAAGCACTGTACTGTGTTCTAGGGTAGTGCTCCTAGAAGGTATTGGCAATCTGCACTGAATCTATTACCACAACTGCAAAGGTATGTGGCACAGGCAATCCAAGGATCACCATGCTTCCCATTTTATCTCTCCAGTCTATATATCCACTCCCAACTCTACCATCTATGCTCCTAATCCTAGGGATCATTTAGAGGTCTCATAAATATCACCATGTATAACCGCAGACGATGAGAGAAGTTTGAAGCACATTGATAGATTTTAAGTCTGACAGTTGTTGATGTCATCAAAACAATTTTCTGAGGTGTGTTGTGCTTTTGTCAAACGATGGGGCTAGAATGGCCCTGCCAAGATCTGAAGCATTAAAAATAGTTGTTTTTTTTTTTGTTTGTTTGTTTTTTTGTTTGTTTGTTTTTCTATTATTATATTGGAACATGCCATCATCAATTGCACTGCCTCAGTCTAAAATAAGAGGTGATTCTTACAGTTATTTGCTGCCATCTCTAAAGTCTGGGCAAGGCAACTCCTGTGATTCTCCAAGCCTTGCTTATTACCAGTTCTAGGCTATATGCTGTCAGGATAATGTTCTAAACAGGGAATTCTATGGATATCAAGATTTCAATAGTTTTCACTTCAAAAATATAGTAAAAAATTTCCAATTGTACATTTATTTTAGTATTTGTGGTCAACATTTTCCTACTGAAGTGACAGAAATATTTACTATTTTTATATCTTTATACTAACATTATATTTCTGTTTAATTTGTAGAGGACATGTTTATTTGAGACAGTCCTACATTACTCATGCTGAACTCATACTCACTATGTAGCTATGGACAGTCAAAGGCCTTGATCCTTCTGCATTCAACTGCTAAGTGTTGGGATTACAGATTACAGTACCATAGCTATTAAAAGATTTTCTATGACTGATAAAAGAGGTGAGGATTTGACTTTAGGATTTCGGTATTTTTCTAATTGTAGTCTTAGTTTATATTGAATAGTCATTATGTGAAAGGTAACAGAAATTCTGGTCTTTCAGATTTCTACTCATTAGTAGATCAGTTAATACATTTAAATATCTGCTAAAAATGTCATTCCATACAGGAGAACAGTAGTTTAAGATCTTGCCTAGGGTGGTTTCTGATTTTTAAAAGATTCAGTAAATAAGAGTAGATTTATGAGTTTAACATGAATGAGCATGTCTTATCTAATTTGCCAATGTTATACATAATACTACAAAACATAAATTTTAAGTTTTTAGAATTATTTTCCTCAAAACATATATATTTTTGACCAAATGAGCTAGAATTACTCATAACAAATATTTAATATTATAAAAAGCCTAAATTTTGTTGAAATAAAATGAAACTTATTCTGTTGAATTTATTGTAGTCTGTTATTTTGATAAGTATTTCTGAGGTTTTTAGAGATCTAAAGACAAAATATTCAGTGTACTTTTTAATGATAATTTCCAAGTAAGTTAGTATACTGAGACTAGGCTGGTAAGCGCAATGCCCACACTACAAAGAGGTTCTAGCTTTTGGTCTGTAAATGACTATAGTGTTTTTTGCCATGCTATGAAAGGTTTAAAAATGGCCTTCATTTGCAGTATTTATTTAATTTTTATCTGTAGTCCCTATCTCTTTCCTGAACTGACTCATAATGGCAGCACCCTCCACGTTGTTCACAGGCAGGAAATGATCTCGTGTTCATTTCAAATTGAATACCCCCCCAAACAATTAACCAACCAAATTAAAAAAGAAATGGTTAATATGGGAATTGCCTCAGATCTTACTTGGAAACCATTTGATGACTACAGTGATTGTTATATTAATGGGGAGATGATCTAAAATAGTTTGGTGATATTCTTCCACAGGAGTGTTTTGCCAGGGTTGTTAGGAAAGTTGTTTCCATACACTTTTTTTTTTTTTTTACTAAATAGGGACTAAGTTTAGGATTGTAAAAACTAATTTGCTAGTTTGAGTTGGTTTTCTAAAATAAACGACAGAGTCCAGATGACAACAGTAAGTAATCTTTGTCTATCTTTCAACTATACCTGAGGCTGACATATTGTAAAAACTGGTAATCCTCTCTTCATCTCTCAGCAAATGTCTGCCTCTTGGAAATTTATGATCTCGTCTCCATTAAAATTCTTAGTGGTATTCATTGGTATAGTATGTAACCATACCTCTCTGATTTACAATTCAATAGGACTAAAACAGAACCAAGGATAGTTAGATAATGAGACTTAATATAGTTTCATGTGTCAAACACAAGGCCGGTTTCTCCATTCTTAATTAATACATAGGTATATGAGGTTATTTATAAAGTTATTTATTATACCAACCACTGTTTTTTCTTGTTCTTTATTGAATTTCTGTACACCCACATCCAACTTCTGAAACATATTTTTATACTGCTCATATAATTTGTTGTTGATCATGTCCCTGTAAAGTAAAGTAATGAAAGCAGTCAAATTTATACAAATAGGAAAAGAACTCTCAAAAAAAATTAAATTGTTCTTTTCATACTATAAAAAGAAAAATAGCAGTAAAAATCATCAAATGGGAAGTTATTACAGATTTTTTTTCCTAAGAGATTATCAGAGAAGTTTTATTTCATGTTTTAGATTTTCAAAATTAAAGTTTACAGACAGATAAATAGATAGATAGATAGATAGATAGATAGATAGATAGATAATCTTTTTTAGAAAATTAATTGTATTTCAAAGTAGGGTTTTATTCTGTTCTACCAAATAGAAGGTCTAATTTTTTTTCCTATATTGACTCAGTTAAGACTTAATGTAAAACATAATTTAATTAAAATATACAAATTGCCTGCCTGTATATGTAACTGATTCTTTTCCATACTGTTAAACATAATAAACCATAAAGTACATTTTTAAATCTTTGTGGAAAACTTCTGAATTTCCACAACAAATGTAAAACAAAATTTAAAATCTTATTAACATTTACTTAAAGTAGAAAATACCTTTCTGTTACTCGCACCAAGCAAGTTAAAGATCTGTGTGACAAGAACTTCAAGTCTCTGAAGAAAGAAATTGAAAATCTCAGAAGATGGAAAGACCTCCCATGCTCATAGATTGGCACGATTAATTCAGTAAAAAATGGTCATCTTGCTAAAAGCAATCTATACATTCAGTGAAATCTCAATCAAAATTCAAACTCCATTATTCATAAAGATAGAAAGAACAATTTACAAAATCATCTGGAATAAAAAAAAATCCAGGATACGAAAAAACTATTCTCAACAATAAAAGAACTTCAGGGGGAATCATCCTCGACCTCAAGCTGTAGAATAGAGCAATAGAGATAAAAATATATGCTAATGACAAAAAGACAATGACTTCATTAAATACACAGGCAAATGGAAGGATATAAAATATATCATCCTGTGTGAGGTAACCCATTCCCAAAATTACAAACATGGCACACACTCACTATTGAAGGGATATTATTCTAAAAATTCAGAATATCCAAAATGTAATTCACAGACCACATGAAGGTCAAGCAGAAAGAAGATGAGAGTGTGGGTGTTTCAATCCCTCTTAGAATGGGGAACACAATACTCCTTGGAAAAAATATGGAGACAAAGTGCAGAGCAGAGACTGAAGAAATAACTATCCATTGTCTGCCCAACCTGTGGATCCATCCCATATACAGACACCAAACCCAGTCACTGTTGTGGATACCAACACGTGTTTGCTGACAGGAGCCAAATATGTCTATCTCCTGAGAAGCTCAGCCATTTCTTGGCAAGAAAAGAGGCTGATGCTCACAGACAACTATCAGACTGATCATGGCATCCCCAGTAGACGAGTTACAGGAAGAACTGAAGGAGCTGAATGGGTTTGCAACCTTATAGGAAGAACAACAATATGAACCAACCAGACAGTCCAGAGCACCCAGGGACTAAGCACCAACCCATGGTTCCAGCCGCATATATAGCAGAGTATGACCTTGTCAGACATCAGTGGGAGGAGAGGTTCTTGATCCTGTGAAGGGTTGATTCCCCAGTGTAAGCATGTACCAGGGTGGGGAGGGTAAAATGGGTGGATGGAGGAAAGCCCTCGTAGAAACACAGAGAGGGTAAATGGAATAGGGATTATCTGGGGTGAAACAAAGAAAGGACTAATATTTGAAATGTAAAGAAAGATAATATCTAGTAAAAATAAATAAATAAATAAATAAATAAAATAAAAATAGTTACAAAACACCACATATAAAAAGTATAATTCACTATGATGTCATACAGTATATTAACTAATATTTCCTAATATAGAAACTATGCTAATACTATATAGTTTTAAAAAATTATATATCCAAAAATGTACCTTCAAATTTTCCCAGAAGATTTTGTACTGGAAATCTATAAAGAAATTAAAGTTTTAAAAAGTAAGAATGCAGATGTTAGAGTTTGATGGCTCATCTTTTGACCTACAGGCATGACAATGAGAGTTTGACCCACCACTATACCCTCCAAGAAAACCATTAAAATTAAAGATTAATCATATAGAATTATTGTTTGGAATATACATCATATGCAAAATATTAATATAGATTACTTGCTATAAAATCAATTATACTTTCATTGAAATACTTACACTAAGAAGTAAATAATAATAAGTTTGAACATATTACAGTGTATATCCAATCACTTCTTCAGAATTTGCATTCTAATTATCATTAGTTACTGGAGATTCTGTTCTTGGTTGGTAATACAACACGATATATAAATTTTTTTTTTGCAAATGTTAATGAAATACTTTTCGCCTGACTGGATCCTTCTGCACACGTTTATTGGGAGAGCATTGATCGCACAGGTGAAAGAAGAACAACGAACAAGGAAAATGATGCTGCTTATATACCCCTCTATGTGATGTGTCAGCTCCTGATTAGCTGCTCACTCATCACCCCACTACTACGCCCCAGGATGGGCAGTGACTTGGCACAAATTTACTCTTGCATCTGCGCACATTACTTGTTTACCAGTTAGGTACAGAGGAGCTCATGATGGCAATTGCTCACGGCTCCCCACACCTAGGGACTAATTGTGTTACTGCACAACAATCTCTTGACTGGACAAAGACAGCTGTAGCAACACATGGGGTCAATCTGGTGCTACAACCCCCCAATAATAATTACCAGGTCATAGAAACTGGAATAGTCCAGGTATGATTGCAGAGGTGTCTATGAGAAGTAGGCATATCTCCTATATATTTCCCTAACCCTGAAATTTCGGCTAAGGTGAGCCTATTTTTATACTACCCCCAGGGTCTAGGGCTTGCAACTGAAGTCACAGCAATTGATCCATCTAGTGCTTCTCCTTCATAGTATGTGGGCCCAGCTGTTTGTGATATTGGTTGCTGAGAAAGAGTCAGAAAATCTCCCCAGCAACCATATCCCGGCTAATCCGGAGTTGCTACACCTGCACCAGACTCTTTCCTTATACCCCTCCCATACCCATATCCTTAGAATAGACATTTTTTTAGATCTGGAAATCCCCGACTCCCCACCTTCTCCTTTCCCCGTGATGGCCTATAAAATCTGGAACCTCTTTCCCCTCGTGGTCGACTCCTCTACCCCTACATGGGATCTGAGTTGTCCCCAGAGCTCTGACTTTCCCTTGTATAAAGCCTCATGTGGTTTACATCAATCTTGGTCTGTCGTGAGTTCTTGGGTGTCTGATAAAATCCAGAGGCCTGAGCAAGGGGCTCTTCTCGGAGTCTTTTATTTTGGGGCTTGCCTTGGATCAGCATGACCACCCACATCTCCAAAAACCCACTTGGCGGTGAAATTTTTTGTCTAAAAATATTTCTGTGAGCCGGCGAGTTTTAGTCCTGAAACTTGCAGTAACTACGTTTTGTGAGAAACAGTGACTTTGCCTTGGGGTTAGGCACTGAGTGTGAACAGCAGACATGCTGGAATCAATGGCTGCTGCTTGCTCTGAGGGACACTGTGAGTGAGGGCGATGACTCCAAGATTCCGTCTGGAGCAGGTATTGCACTTTCCTGACCTTCTGCATTTCTGAGTTGATTTTGTTTGTACGTTAGAAGATGGGCATTTGTCAGTGTGTATTTGTTTTTTGTGTCTGTTTTCAGGTATTTGTCAGTGGTTGTGTGTGTTTTGTGTCTGTTTTCCATGATATTGGACAGACTGTAATGCCCCCCCCCCCGAAGTTTGACTTTAGGCCACTGGACTGAAATTGGATCAAGACCCATAATTTTTTAGTAGAAATTAAGAAGGGACCTAGGCAGACTTTCTTGAGCCTCCGAATGCCCTACTTTTAATGTAAAATGGTCACTAAAGGGGACTTTTGTTTTGAAGCTTATCGTTGAAGTTAAAGCCATTGTTTTTCAGAGCGGACCTGGGTCCTACTCGGATCAACAGCCTTTCAGAATCAACCACCATAAATCAAACCATGGATTCCCGCATGCCTCTCAGAGCTCTCCCCCAGCTGTTCCCATGCACATGGGTGGGTCAACACAGTGCCCTCGCTTTCTGCCCTAAGAAGCAGTAAGCACAGTGGTGATGGTGGCAGCAGTGGTGATAGTGCAGACCCTGCCTGAACCAGTGCGATTTCTGAGCTGGCGGCGAAAAGGCATGCAGGCCTACTGCTCAAGCCGCTCCCACTCCCCAGGTCCCTGCACCCGGCTCTAAGTTTGCTAAAGGCACAGTCTGAGGACCGAGTACCTGCAGCTGGGTCCCTGAGCCGACAAGCCCAGAGTCCCCCAGCAGATGAAGCACCTGACACTACTTTTGCCTTTTCCTTTACTAGCTGTGGGCAAACCACCCACAGACAGGCAGTCTCTGCAGACCCTTCAATATTGGCCTTTCTCATCGGCTGATCTGTACAATTGGAATGCTGCATTCCCTCTTGACCGGCCAGATTAGAACTACAACATGGCTCAAGATAGGCTGAGGTTGACAGTTTACCGGCCAGGATCTAGTCTTAAAGGGAGCAATGAGAAACCCCACCAATTTGTCTAAGGTAAGAGAAGTGATGCAGGGCACTACAGAGCCCCCATCTGTTTTTCTAGAAAGATTGATAGAAGCATATAGATACTATACTCCTTTTAACCTTACCTCTGATGGTCAACAAGTCGCGGTTGCTATGGCTTTTGAAGATTACATGTCATGGCTTTACAAGATTTAGTTAAGGAGGCAGAAAAGGTATATCACAAGAGAAAAACAGAGGAAGAGAAGAGAGAGAGGGAACATGAGAAGAAGAAGAGAGGGAGAATAAGAGGGAAAGAAGACAGGAGAGGAATTTAAGCAGAATTATGGCCCCAGTAGTAGGGGAACGTAAAGGGAGAAACAAGCCAGATAATAGACAGACAGGTTACCTGGGCAACAATGAACCCAGACCTGAAGGAAGAAGGTATGCCCAGAAGATTTTAGAGAAGGACCAATGTGCCTATTGCAATGAAAAAGGACATTGGGTACAGGAATGCCCAAAGAATGGAAGCGTCCCTAAGGACCTACCTCTGAAAAATGATGAATAGGGGAGGGGGCACCCCGAGCCTAGGGTAAACCTGATGGTGGAGGGGACCCTCATGGACTTTTTAATTGACACAGGGGCAGAGCATTGTTTGTTGAAATATCCACTGGGAAAATTAAAAAATAAAAGAACCATAGTGATTGGAGCCACCGGTCAGAAACAATACCCCTTGACCACTGCGCGCACAGTAGATGTGGGTAAAGGCCAAGTGAGTCATTCCTTCTTGGTCATTCCTGAGTGTCCCACACCGCTTCTAGGAAGAGATCTTCTGACTAAATAGTTGCTTACATTAGATTTATCCAAGAAGGGCAGAGAGTAAGTTGAGAATCTCACACCTCCGTAGTCTTAGCCCTGCAGCTTGAGGAAGAATACTGATTCCACAAAGGCATAAAGCAAACGGAGGTGCTAGACCTAAAAATTGGTTGAGTGCTTTCCCTAGAGCATGGGCAGAGACTGGAGGAATGGGAATGGCTGTCAGAGTCCTGTGGTTGTGGGACTGAAAAGCGGTGCAACCCCTATAGGAGTGCAACAATACCCGATGAGCCATGGAGTAAGAGATAGAATCAGGCCACATATTCAGAGACTATTACAATTAGGTATTTTGGTACCTTTCCAGTCACCCTGGAATACTCCTCTACTGCTGGCAAAGAAACCTGGCACCAGTGACTATCGACCAGCCCAAGACCTGAGAGAGGTCAATAAGAGGGTTCAAGACTTTTACCCAGCTGTTCCTAATCTCTATAACCTCCTCAGCTCACTCCCTCCAAAGCAAAAATGATACACAGTACTTGATTTAAAAAAATGCTTTCTTTTGCCTGAAGTTACATCCCTCCAGCCAGCCCATATTCGCCTTTGAGTGGAGAGATCTTGACATGGGACAAATGGGACAATTGACCTTGAAGCGGTTACCCCAGGGGTTCAAAAACTCCCTCACCCTTTTTTCATAAGTCTCTACATCGAGATTTAGCCTCCTTCTGAGCTGAAAACTGCCAGATAACTCTGCTTTAGTGTGCTGATGACTTGCTCCTTGCTGCAGCCAGGGAGAGAGAATTCTGGCAGGGGACCAAGAGATTGCTAGCCGAATTGGGTGAGTTGGGTTAATGGGCTTCTGCTAAAAAAAGCCCAGCTATGTCACATAGAAGTAGTCTACTTGGGATATACTCTCCAGGATTTAAAACAGTGGCTGACAGAGGCTAGAAAAAGGACTGTGACTCAAATACCAACACTGGCTACTCCAAGACAGGTGAGAGAATTCTTAGGCATTGCTGGGTTCTGCAGACTTTGGAAACCTGGGTTTGCAACACTGGCCACCCTCCTGTACCCCTTGACCAAGAAAAGTGGAGAATTCAGATGGACATCAGAACATCAGAAAGCCTTTGAAAATATAATGGAGGCCCTGCTGACTGTTCCAGCCTTGGCACTGCCAGATCTAACCAAACCCTGCATCCTCTATGTTGATGAGAGGGCATGGGGGCCAGAGGAGTTCTTACTCAGGCTCTTGGGCCCTGGAAGAGGCTGGTAGCATATTTGTCTAAGGAGCTGGACCCAATTGCCAGGAGATGGCCCACATTTTTAAAGGCTGTTGCTGCAGTAGCACTACTCATTTAGGATGCTGACAAATTAACTCTGGGACAGCAAATAACTGTGGAAGCCCCTCACTCTCTTGAAAGCACTATTTGTCAGCCCCCAGACCTCTGGATTGCAAATGCCTGGATGACTCACTACCAGAGTCTGCTCCTGACTGAAGGGGTCATGTTTGCTCCTCTTGCTATTCTCAATCCTGCCACCTTTCTGCCTGAAACGGACAACTCCTCACCCGGACACTGCTGTGCAAACATTCTTGCAGAGGAAATTGGGATTCAAAGTGATCTACGTGACCAGCCATGGCCAGGTGTTCCAAGACAGAAGCAGTTTCCTAGTGTAAAGTAAGAGGATGGCAGGGGCTGCACTGGTAGATGGTAAGCGAGATGTGTGGGCTGGCAGCCTGCAGGAAGGTAAGTGAGCTCAAAAAGCTGAATTAATTGCCCTGACTCAGGCCCTTTAGATTGCTGAAGGGCAGTCCATCAATATTTACACGGATAGCAGGTATGTTTTTGCTACAGCCCATGTCCACGTTGCCATGTATAGGCAAAGAGGGTTGCTGACGTCAGCAGGCAAGGACATAAAAAATAAAGAGGAGATTCTGAGCCTCCTTGAGGCTATTCATCTGCCTGCCAAAGTGGCCATTATACATTTTCCTGGACATCAAAAAGGACACAATGCTGTGACAAGGGGTAAAAACATTGCTGATGTTAAAGCTAAACAGGCTGCACTTGTCCCTAAGATACTGCCCTTCAGACTCAATACTGCCCTTCAGGACTCAACAGATGAAACCTCTCCAGGCCCTAAGATACTGCCCTTCAGGACTCAATACTGCCCTTCAGGACTCAACAGATAAAACCTCTCCAGAAAGTTGCTCTCCCAGAACCACAAAAAGAAGGAGAAAGATTTTTGGAAAATATACAATACTGTCCCACCTGGGAGTCAAACACTTCAAACACTGGTAAAAGCTTCTACTTTTTATGTTTTAAGACTCACTGATGTTGCAGAAGCAATAGTTAAGAACTGTGTACCATGCGCCATGACTAATGCAGGACATTCAAGATATGCTCCAGGGAGAAGACTAGGAGGAGATCGCCCTGGAGCCTATTGGGAAGTCGATTTTATTGAAGTAAAGCCAGCTAAGTATGGTAATAAAAATATTTTAGTTTGTATAGACACCTTTTCAGGATGGGTGGAGGCCTACCCAACAACAACAACAACAAAAAAGAAAATTCCAATGCTGTGGTTAAGAAAATCCTAGAAGAAATTTTCCACGGTTTGGAATATCTAAGGTAATTGGGTCTGGCAAAGGACCCACCTTTGTTGCCCAGGTAAGTCAAGGACTGGCCATCCAACTAGGGGTTGATTGGAAATTACATTGTGTTTATAGACCCCAGAGTTCAGTCTAGGTAGAAAGGAAAAAAAAAAAAAAGAAACTTGACTAAATTGACCTTAGATACCCACGGTGGGAATAACTGGACAGCTCTCCTTTCCTTTGCCTTGTTCCAAGTCAGGAACACACTGGGAACATTTAAGCTCACTCCATTTGTAATCCTGTATGGGGGAGGGGGTCTCCCCCGCTTACTGAAGTGAGACAGTGTTATATCCTTTAAAATTTAACCCTGGTTCTTCCTTGTTTACACTCATGAAAGCCCTAGAACTAGTAAGAAACACCACCTGAGAGCAGCTCAAGGAGGCCTACGAACAAAGAGATTTGGTGGTACCACACCAGCTCCAGGTGGGAGATGCAGTTCTCATCTGACGACATCCAGCTGAGAATCAATAACCTTGTTAGAAAGGCCCTTGAATCATGCTGCTGACCACTCCCACTGCTATCAAAGTAGAAGGCATCTCTCCTTAGATTCATGCCTCTCATGTAAAGCGAGCTCCTGAAGAATAAATCCTCTTAGTTGACCACACTCATTTTTATTCTGATATAGCTTCAGGTCAGGGATGGTGATTTCTCCTGAAGTTCCTTTATTGTTAATTATTTCCACTATTCTAATTTTTTTGTTTTTGTTTTTCCAGATGAATTTAAGAACTGCTCTTTCCAAATCTTTGAAGATTTATGTTACAGTTTTGTTGAGGATTGTGGTTTTTTTTTATAGATTACTTTTGGTTGGATTGTCATTTTTACTATGTTAATTCTACAAATCCAAAACATGGGAGATCTCTGTGTTTTCTCAAGTCTTCTTCCATATCTTTCTTGAGAGACATAAAAATTTTTTCATACATATTTCACAGTACACTAATCAGAATGCCCAAGATCAAAAATTCATCAGTTGGAAAGGAGTAGAGAAAGAAAAACACTTCTCCATAATGTTGTTTGGATTTCAAAGTGGTAGATCCACTCTGGAAATCCATCTGGAGGTTCCAAGATAATTGGAAATATATCTACCTGAAAACCCAGAAAACCACTCTTGGTCATATACCCAAAAGATACCCTACTATGCCACAAGGGTATGTGCTCTATTATGTTCATAGAAGTCTTATTTATAATAACAAGACAGTGCAAACAACCCAGATGTCCCACAATGAAAGAGTATATACAGAAAATGTGTTCCATTTACACAATGGACTACTACTCTGCTATTAAAAATGAACATATCATGAATGTTGCTGGAAAATCCATGGAAGTAGAAAATATCATCGAGAGTGAGGTCAGCCAGATTCAAAAGGACATTCATGGTTTGTACTCACTAAAAGTTCATATTATTCAAAAAAGTACTGAATACTCTGGATGCAACCCACAGGACTCAAGAAGTTTAACAGTCCGAAGGGCCCAAGTGAGGATATTTCAAACCCACTTGGGAGCAAAAGAAAGCACTCACAGAGCAGGGGACAAAAGGGAGGGAGGAGATAGAGAGGCAAAATTGGGAAAATGATGAGGTATTGGGCAGGGAACATCACTGAATCTCTGATAGTCAGCAGACCTAATTGAAACAGGCATTCTCAGGAGGTAGAAGGTGGGGGAACCCCCAGAATGCACAGTAGATCTGGGATGTAAGAGACTCTCAAAACTCAAAGGGAGGGACCTTCCTATGCTCTACAGTATGGAGAGGGATCTTGTAGTTCCCACTTCCGGTGGATGGACAGGACATGAAATGGTGAGATGCAGTTGACAACTCACAGTCAAAAATCTGACCAAGAATTGTTCCTCTTTGAAGGGTAAAAATGGAGAAGATAATGAGAGAAAGGAGGTCCATTGACAGGCCCATATTGGGATCCAGTGCACAGTGAGGCTGGGAATCATGACACTCTCTATTGATGCTGTGGTGTGTATGCCAAAAGGAGCCTAGCAAGGCTGTCTGCTGAGAGACTTACCAATTACCTGAAAGAGTCAGATGTAGATACTAGCTGACCAATAGACAGAAGTTGGGGACCCCTGCAGTTGAATTAGGGAAAGGCTGGAAGAAACTGAAGAGAAGGACGACCTGTAAAAAGATCATAAGTCTCAATTACCCACGATAACAGAGACCTGTCAGACACTGAACAACCAACCAGGCAACGTATATCACCTGATGTGATAGGAGGCCCCGACACATATACATCAGATTACATACAGACATTCTGGTCTGTCCTGAATGAGAGAAGATGCAACTAATTCTTGAGAGACTTGAGGCCACAGAGAATAGGGAGGTGTAGTGGATTGAGAGTAGTTGTGAGGACATCCTCCTAGATATGGGAGGGAGGGGGGAGCAGGGGAAAGAGGTAAGTGATGGAGAACAGTTTGGTGTCAGACTAGGATAGGAATGAAATGTGAAGTTTTAAAATGATTTAAATAATAAAAAAAGAAAAGAAAAATTACTTCAGACCAAGTTCTCTTCTGAACATTGATGAAAAATCCTCAATAAAAGACTCATAAACTGAATCTAGGAACTAATCAAAAATATCATCCAAAATAATTGTGGTAGATTAGAAAGGAGATGGCTACAAGCAAAATTGGATGGATGAGCAGTTAGGCATTCCAAAGAGCAAATGGTGCTAGACTAACCTCCCTAAGCTATCTCCCTCTATTCTCTGGGACTGATTGTTGCTAGTCTATTTCTGTTTGTCCTTATATATCAGATTGATATTCCCCAAGTGTTGTTCCTCCATGCCCAGAACCCTTATTTTTATTCTTACACCTGAGCAAGCTTCCTTTCATTTTCAGCTGATCTGCTCAGTTTTCAATATTAGAGAGCATCTCAGCAGAGCTTGCAGCTCTATAACCCTGCCACTCCCACTGCTGCTTTCCAACTAGCTGTTCTGGACCCATCACATGTTCACCTGCAACTTTACTCCAAGATGATTTGGCGGGAATCAGGTCCCTACCCCTGCTTCCTAAATGAGTTTTAGAAATAGTAAAATTGAGCTTTGTTCAGAATATTGTTTTAGCTACATCTTTCTCTTCTTGGCCTAGCTCCCTGTTCTCTTCCAGGTTTCCAAGATTCCTTTCCAGATTAGAACCCAGACATGTGAGTGGCTGGCCAGACACAACACATTTGAATTGGTACTTGTGTGTGAATTACACATCTACATGCTCCTGAGGCTGTCAGGAGTATAATCTGTTTCACACTCAGCAAAACTGAGTCTAGGAGGCTAAAGGCAAGCTAATGGCTAACAGAAAGAAGGTATTGAAACAAAGTTGCAGAGTGTTGAGTCCTGAAACAATGAAAGGCAGAGATGACCATGCCTTAAGTGCTTCTCTCTCTGACAGGCAAATACCAAACAGAAGTCAATCTCTTTCTTGATCCCTTGAGGTTCTATGCCCCTTCAGGGTTCTCATTCTCTAAGCTTTGCATGCATGCCCGACATGACTAGGTCATGTTTTGTCTTCTGCTGATCAGAGGAAAGATTTGTCCTGCTTTAGAGCCAGGCCCCAGGAAGTTAGAACCCAATAAAAGCAGACCTAATGATTTATATGAACTCAGGCTGTGTCCTTTATTATCATAGCACAAGGAATGCTAAAATATGGATAGTTATGGTGAATTTGATTTTGGCTCATTTCCACAAGACTCTAGGTGGTTGTGTAAAGGTTTCTCTTGGCTGCATGAGCTTTGCTAATTTAGATATCTGAAGCCTTATGTCATGGACCTTGGCCCACAAAAATCCTGATTCCTTTTCTCCAGTTTTTTCCAGCATGAATCCTAGATACTGCTGAAATATTACTTCTGAGTCAGACATTGAGCAAAATTTTGTGTATGAGACCTTACAAGAGAGCTTTATACAATGCCCAAGTCTGACTTCAAGATAAACAGTTCAGATCAGATCTACCTTTACTGGGATCTTCCATATTCTCTGCCCAGAAATCACTCTATTTTCCCCAGGACCACTTTTTCTTTTCTCAGCTGGAAGTCTAGATTACTTCTGCCTCTCTCTGATCTCTATGCTCCCCATTCTCTCTCCCAAGTAGATGCTTCAGAGATGAATCATCTCTATAGAAAGGGTCTGAATGATTTAAGAGAAGTTCAAGTTGCTACAACAGTAGTGGTATCAGAGTGGATGACCAGAACTCTCCAGGTTACAACAGACTATTCAGAGAAGGGACTGCAGATATCGTGGTGAATTGTGGAGAGCCGGTACATGCTGCGAGCAATCGCCTCCATGCCGCCAGTAATCTCTGAGAAGAGTCATGTGTGCCGGGAGCAATCACCATTATAAGATGGTGCGGGCCTCTGCTGTGCCTAAGTAGTAAACAAGCCTTGTACGCAGGTGCGAGAGTGAATTCACTCCTAGTCACTCCCATTCTCGGGGTGTAATAGTGGGGTGATGGGCAAGCAATGAATCAGGAGCAGTCACGCCATATCAGGTGCTGAAATGTCACGCTGTGGGTTATAAAAGCAGCGACATTTTTCTGGTTCGGGATCTTCCTGAGAAGCAAGCAATAAAGCTCTTGCCGCGGAAAATTCTGGTTTGTTGCATCTTTCTCGCCGGTCAAGCGGGACGCAATAAGTGGTGACGAAACCCGGAAACTGTCATCACACCAGCGCAAGGAAGATACTTCGTTTGCGGGGCAGAATCAGAACCGTGGGACAAAAGGCTCTACAAGTTACGTACAATCTTGAAATTTCTCCAGAGTTAGAAGCCCTTTTGATTGTTTGCACGGCGATTACACTTTTCCTTTCAGTTTCGTTTTGTTTCCACCACTGGAACTGCTGACTGGTTCTTAGTCGTGGTCAGGCCTGGACAGCGGCAGTATGGGAATCTCCCATTCTATAGTAGTGGCCTTATGCTTGGTCCTGAAGCAGTGTGGCCTAAAAATCGCCACGAAGACCTTAGAGGGATTTGTCAGAGAGATAGACTGTGTTGCACCATGGTATGCTTGCTCATTGTCATTAACTGTCGCCTCTTGGGACAAAATGAAAGGAGATCTAGTTAGTGAACAGCAGAAAGGCAAACTTAAAGCAGGGATTAGGCCGCTATGGAAATTGGTGAAATCGTGTTTAACAGATGAGAATTGTCAGAAAATGGTAGAAGCAGGTCAGAAAGTTCTGGACGAAATTCAAGAAAGTCTATCAGAGGTAGAGCGGGGAGAGAGAGTAAAAGTAGAGAGGAAACAAAGTGCACTGAAGAATTTAGGCCTTTCCACAGGCCTTGAGACTGAGAAAAAAGGAATGTCAGGGAAAATATCTGGGGAGAGATTAGAAAAAGGGATGGAAAGGGAGAGAAGAAGGGAGATCGAGCTGGAGAGTCACATAAGGAAAGGAGCCTCTACCTGCCACTAGATGAGTTTAAGCAGCTAGCTGTCAGTAGCTCAGAATCAGATAAGGAACTTAGCTCCTATGAGGAAACAGACTTAGAGAAGAAAGTGACAGGCTGTGAGGGAGAAAGATACCAGTCAGATGAAAGACGAGTTAATCAGTTACAGAATAACACGAAAGCAAGTAGAGACAAATGTCAAATCGTTGCACGGTCTTCGGATATGCAACTTTAGGGTTCTAGTGCACCTCCGACTTATGTGCAGAGGCACCATTCGGAGCCTTATGTGCAGAGGTATCATTCAGACTTATTTATTCCAAAAGAGGACAGAGGAAGATGCAACAGGCATTTCCAGTTTTTGAAAGAGCTGAGGGAGGGAATGTTCATGCTCCAGTAGAATATATACAGATTAAGGAGCTTGCAGAAGCAGTCTGTAATTATGGAGTCAGTGCGATTTTCACTGTAGCACAAGTTGAAAGGCTCGCGACTCATGCTATGACTCCTGGTGATTGGCAGACTGTAGTAAAAGCTGCAGCCCCCAGTATGGGGATGTATCTTGAATGGAAAGCTTTGTGGCAGGACTCCTGTAAGACGCAGGCAAGGGCCAATGCCACCATGGAAGGAGACCAAAGGACATGGACGTTCGAATTGCTTACATGTCAGGGACAGCATGCTGCTAACCAAACAGATTATCATTGGGGAGCGTACGCCCAGATCTCAGCTGCCACTGTTAAAGCATGGAAGGCACTCTCTAAGAAGGGAGAGGCAAGTGGTCATTTGACCAAGATCACTCAGGGGTCCCAGGAGTGGTACTCAGATTTTGTGACTAGAATGACAGAGGCAGCAGATTTGGAGATACAGAGCAGCTATGCCTTTAATTGAACAGTTGATATATGAACAGGCTGCCCGGGAATGCAGGGCGGCTATTACACCTAGAAAAAGCAAGGGACTGCAGGACTGGTTGAAGGTTTGCCGTGAACTTGGAGGGCCACTCACTAATGCCGGTTTAGCAGCTGCCATTCTACAATGGCAAAAATGCCCTGACATGGCTGAGCTCAAACTCTGCTATAATTGTGGCAAACCGGGACACTTAAAAAAGGACTGTAGAGCCCTTGTCAAAAGGAGAGTGCCAGGATTGTGCACTAAGTGTGGAAAAGGATATCATTGGACTAGTGCTTGTCGTTCAATCAGGGACATTCGAGGCAGGCCCCTGCAGCCAGGATTCCCTCAAACAGTAGATCATGACACCATTTCAAAAAACCAGTACAGGGCCCTCAGGTCTCAGGGCCCGAAAACATACGGGACCTCGACAGGCGAAAAGTGGACCCCACAGTCCGCAGGGCAACAGAAGGCTCAGCTGGATTGGACCTCCATACCACCACCCAATTCATGCTGATCCCTCAAATGGGAGTGCAGCCTATTCCTACTGACTATAAAGGACCTCTGCCATCCGAGAGTGTCGGCCTAATATTGGGCAGTGCTTCCCTTACACTACAAGGTCTTATTGTTCACCCTGGAGTTGTAGATCAAGATTATGAAGGGGAACTTCCAGTTCTCTGTTCCTGTCCTCAGGGTGTCTTTTCTATTTCACAAGGAGATAGAATAGCTCAGTTAGTAATTCTGCCAAGCCTACATGGCTGTTTTCCCTCTTCTGGTGTCCCTCAAGCTGCCAGAGGGATTGGTGCTACTGGAAATGATTCGGCTTATTTAATAATGCCTTTAGATTCCAGGCCTTCTTTAGAGTTAGTTATAGAAGGGAAACAATTTAAGGGGATTTCAGACACAGCAGCAGACAAAAGTATTATTTCTTCTCACTGGTGGCCGAAAACTTGGCCAGTTATTCAGTCGTCACATTCTTTGCAAGGTTTAGGTTATCAGTCCTGTCCCATTATTAGTTCCCGTTCTTTGAGCTGGACAGCGCCTGAAGGTCAAATGGGACGATTCACTCCTTATGTCTTACCACTCCCAGTAAATCTCTGGGGGAGAGACATCTTACAGGCACTAGGACTGACCTTAACTGATGAATGCTCGCCACAAGCTGTTCGAATGATTAAGAAAATGGGCTATAAAGAAGGAAGGGGATTAGGAAAAGGAGAGCAGGGTAAACTTGAACCTATCCCTCAAAAAGGTAATAATGGGAGACAAGGTTTGGGTTTTTTCTAGAGACAGCTGTTGAGGGTTCCATGCCCATACCATGGCTTACAGAGGAAGTTGTATGGGTTCCTCAATGGCCTCTCTCCTCTGAAAAATTACAAGCAGCCACAAAACTAATTTCTGAACACTTGGGTCATTTAGAGCCTTCTACCTCACCCTGGAATACACCTATTTTCGTAATTAAGAAAAAATCTGGCAAATGGCGCTTATTACATGATCTTAGAGCAATTAATGCACAAATGCGTCTGTTTGGACCAGTTCAGCAAGGGCTAGCATTACTTTCTGCCTTAACCAAAAATTGGGAAATTATAATCATAGACATTAAAGATTGCTTTTTCTCTATACCTTTATGCCCTCAAGATAGGCAAAGTTTTGCGTTTACCATCCCAGACATTAATCATTTAGAGCCGGATCAAAGATACCAATGGAAGGTCCTACCTCAGAGGATGGCGAATAGCCCCACCATGTGTCAACTGTATGTACAATTGGCACTTAAGTCAGTTAGAGAACATTTTCCATCATTAAAGGTGGTAATTTATATGGATGACATTTTGATTTGCCATAAATATTCACAGTTATTGCAAGATGCATACCCTATATTAATAAAAACGTTAGGGCAATGGGTATTGCAGTTGGCCACTGAAAAGGTGCAAGTTGCTCGAATGGGAGCCTTCCTAGGGTCACTCATTTATCCTGACAAAATTGTTCCTCAAAAATTAGAGATTCACAAAGACCAACTACATACCTTGAATGATTTTCAAAAATTGTTAGGAGATATTAATTGGCTGAGACCATTTTTGAAAATTCCATCAGCAGAATTAAATCCATTATTTGACATATTAGAGGGAGATACCCATATCTCCTCCCACAGAGCACTTAGCCCAGCTGCATGTCAAGCTTAACAAACTGTAGAAAAGGCCCTACAAGATGCTCAATTACAACGCATTGACGAGTCAAAGTCATTTGAATTGTGCATATTAAAAACGGCACAGTTACCAGCAGTAGTCTTATGGCAAAATGGGCCCTTGTTGTGGGTCCATCCTAATGCTTTCCCTACAAAATTCATTGAGTGGTATCCTAATACAGTTGCTCAACTTGCACTTAGGGGGATAAAAGCAGCCATTACTTATTTCGGGAAAGAACCTTATATACTGTGAGAGTATACAACCGAGAGGAAATTTATGTCATAGGGGTTAGGATAATATCCTCTGATCTAAATTGTTATGATCATGTCTTAATAGCTATGTATCTTAGTACCTGAAAACTATTTCCCTACATTCATTTGCTTATTCATGATTGGAATATATATTGTACGCTTTCTCATTTCGTGGTATGTTAAATTTGGAACTTGGTATGAAACTGTTAATAATCCGAATGTGCAGTCTTCAATTGCATTATATATGCCTTAAACACCAAGACGGAAGGAAATGAATATAATAAATCTTTTTTTTTTTTTTGCCATGTAATACAAACTTATTCAGAAAACCTACTGAAAGACCCCCGCGGGGAGTCCCTTCTCAGGGAAGCACGCACCCCATAGGACACTGAGGCCGAACTCGCTGTAACTATACAAGACTTTAATGGCACACAAACACACAAACAACAAAGGATCACTCAAGCCAGCGTGCTGGGGATGATACTCATGCACCGCGCAGGGGGCAGGGGAGATCAACCCCAGCCCAAACTTTTTACAGGCTTATAAAGGCAAAAACCACAAACCAAAAACAGGGGAGCCAAAAGAATTCGCACCATTACACATAATTGGCTTATTTAAATGGCAGCGGGATGATTACAAATTAACAGGGTAATATGTGCCTGCTAAGATGTAGAAAGACACAAGGGCTTGGGACTTCTCGAGGTCAGCAGGACACCTGGTCAATGTAGGAAGTAGCTGCCCGGGAGGCGCCATCCTGCACGTGGCCATATGGTCCTTTCTGATAGCAGTGACTAGTTCCTGCATTCTCTTTTTCATCTTTTATGGCTGGACATTCTTAGCTACAGGGTGGGTTTGGCTGTGCCTGGACCTGCCTGGGTCTATTCTTCAGCCCTGAATTTCTTGAACTTAGATACCACAATGCTATAAGACCCAAAATTATAAGTTTTTGCTGTTCATTTCCCACTTCTTTTAGTGGATAGCTCTAATTTTAGAACGACCTTTCTTCTTGTTGAAGAGTCTGATATTGCTGTCTGAGGACCATGACTTGTATGGTGTTTATTTTATCTTTAACAAAAGCAACCAGCTTATTTAAAATACATGGCCCAAAAGAAAGCAGGAGAAAAAAAAATAATCAGAGGGCCTGCCAGGGTAGATATCAGTGTCGTAAAACAGGGAGACCTGTTAAACCAATTTTCATACCATCCTTAATATGCTTCTCTTTCTTTGCTTCGTTTTTCTAACCTTTCTCTGAGCTTATCCATGGAGTCCCTGATAAGACCAGAATGGTCTACATAAAAACAACACTCTTCTTTTACTGCGGAACAGAGTCCACCTTCTTTGAGAAAAAGTAGATCTAGCCCCCTCCTGTTCTGTAGCACTACCTCTGATAGCGAGGTCAAAGATTCTTCAAGTTTGGTGATGGACTGCTCTAGTGCTCCTAGGTCTGCATCCATAGCGTTTGTGCAATTCATGGAAATAGTGGGGGGTCTGTATCAAGGCAGTTGTGCCTGTGCCGACCCCAGCTGCTGTTCCTAGACCCAAAAGGATTGCTAAGGTCATGGTAATGGGTTCCCTTTTATACTGGGTCCAGTGGTTGAATCCATTGACAAAAAACTGTCATCATGATACAGAAGCCTCGGAACACTCTGAACTAAACGACAATAATCTTTAGAAGTATTAAAAACAGAAGTAAATACACAGGGAGTGAGTCCAGTGTTGCAAGCCCATACTGTGTCTAAGGGAGGAACTAAGTTCTGACCTCTATTATTGGAAGACTGGAGATGATGAGTCTGATTACAGAGTTACCGTTTGTCATGTGGGACTTGTTCCAGGCAAAGTCCATTTCCCGAGACAGCTGCTAATGTTAGTTTTCTGTTTTCTCCCCAAGGACACTGAGAATTGTCCTCAGCCTTATTGTATGTCCTGACTTGAGCAACTCCCTCATAATATGGGGGATTGGAGGCATAACACAGCCAACAAGACTTAGTGATGTTGGGATTGGTACAATTGAGTACCAAAAAGCCCCCTGTACCAGACTAAACAGACAGTTTTCAGTATCTGGGGGAGTAGGGGCAATGTAAGTTTCATGTCTGAGGAAGAGGTATAGACTTCTGTTGGAATAGCTGGACCAACTAGGGTAGGTCCGGGAAAGGTAGGTCTGGGAAGGGGCATTGGAAGTTTTTTAACAAGAACGTGGTTAGGTCTTACTGCCTGGGTTGGGGGACACTTCATCTTTAGCCGAATCTTAAATGTGAATCCAGGGCCTGTCCCTGTCACATAAAATGTTAGGCCCCACTGTCTTCCCTTTATCCAATCTTTTTTGTCTCTTTTGCTTTTTGAGTAAAAGTGATGTTTAAGGAATCATGGCCCTTATTTCATCTGGATACTATAATAATATCGAGCTAGAGGATGGGTCCCAATGAGTGGTACCAGTGGTTTCACATCTCTACTGACTACAGAAGATGCCCTCTATTCCCCCACACCAGCAAGCCTCTTTTTTATTTACCCTGTCCCTGGGACAGACATAAAAGGGCTCCTGACCAAGTCTCCTCTGTTTAGACCTACTACTACAGCCTGGTATATCTGCAATGTACTTTCCTTGGGAACTTAACCCCTGGTGATATGGCAGCTTGTGATAGATTACCTCATCTTGGGGCACCGTTTCATGTGACTATTCAGGGATATCCCAGGCGTCTAATCCATCTATCAGGGCACAGATTTCAGGAAACAGAGGGAGCCACCATGTATAAGGGGGGGCCACCTTTGAAGTACTCCATACAGTATCTCCAGCTTGAGAGATGACCTCCCATGTCAGGGTCATAAGAGTGTGAGGATTATTACCCAAGGTTGGGGTACTGCGAAGGCACAGTTTAAGAGAATTATCAGTAGCGGCCACTGTCCAATTTTCTCCGAGGTCGTCTTCATCCTGGTTGGGTGCCTTTTTTTATGTGGGATGTGTGGATCCAGGCGGCGATCCTGTCTACCTTTGCGACCTTGGCGGTGGTCAGCAGCACTAGATAAGGTCCCTTCCACCGGGGCTCAAGCATGCCAGCTCGATGTTGTCAGACCAGAACTGAGTCCCCGACCTGGAACCCGTGGGGCACTGCAGTGGTCCCTGGTGTGTAGGCTTTTTTGATCTGGTCCCAGATCTGTGTTTTGACAACTTCTAAGGCCTATAATGGGTAAACAGAGAAGAGGGTGAGGAAGAGTCATCACTGGAATCCAATATCCCATCAGACTTGGTCAAGGCGGGTGGTCCCCCATGTAGAATTTCATAAGGAGTAAGGCCGAAACATCCAGGTGTATTTCGGGCCCTAAGGAGCACAAAGGGAAGGACGGTCACCCAGTCTTTACCGCTGGTCTCAATAGCTAATTTAGTTAGGGTTTCTTTTAGAGTCCTGTTCATTCCTTCTACCTATACTGATCTCTGGGGTCTATAAGCACAATATAACTTCCAATTGTTCCCCAATTGTGTGGCTCATTCCTGACTTACCTGGGCAACAAATGCAGGCCCATTATCCAAGCAAATTACCCTGGGGATCCCAAACTGGGGTAGGATCTCTTCAATGATCTTCTTGGTCACCACCTGAGCAGTTGCAGACTTGATGGGGAAGGCTTCTACCCATCCTGAGAAAGTGTCTATGAAAACTAGTAACTCTTTATTACCATATTTTCCATGTTTGATCTCAGTGAAGTCTATTTCCCAGTAAACTCCAGGTCTATCCCCCCGTTGTCATTTTTCTTGTTCATTAAAGGGGCGTGCAGCATTAATTAGGGCACACACTTGCAGGATTTAGTTACTTGTTCGTCTAGAAGCCTGAGCACATAATAGTTTGAGGACTGGATTAAATCACACAATTTCTTTGCCCCCAGATGTGTCAGGGGATGGATGCCTTTTACATATGCCTTTCCTTCTCTATAGGGCAAAATAATTGTTCCTTCTTTTGTTCTTGCAATCCCATGATAGCTAAATCCTTTGGACTTCCCTTGTTCTTCAAGATCTTCAATCATCTCATAATCTTTGGAGGTGTATTCAAAACTGATCTCTGGGGTTCCTTTTGGTTCTTCTATAGTCTCTAGAGGCAGCGCAGGGATGCCTTGTACCACCTGTTTGGCCGCCCAATCTGCCATCTGATTTCCCTGGGCTACAGGACCTTGCCCCTTTGATGGCCAGGGCAGAGGATGATGGCCACTTTCTTGGGCATGTGTATAGCCTCTAGGAGTGCCAAGATTTCTTCTTTATATTTGATTTCCTTGCCTGCCGAAGTAAGTAGCCCCCTTTGTCTATAGATGGCCCCATGAATTGCCTTACCTTCTGTCAGCTGCAGAGCTTTAGTTAGCATCAGGAGCTCAGCCTTCTGAGCCCAAGTTCCTTCTGGAAGGCTACTTGCCCAAATTACCTGTTTTCTGTCAACCACTGCCTCTCCTGCTCTTTATTTTCCCTTTACCACAAAGCTGCTACCATCTGTGTACCAGTCAGGCACACCTGGCCAAGTTCGATCAGTCAGATCCTTTCTCGTTCCAGTTTCTTCAGCCAGGATATCAGCACATTGGTGTACCCAGGTGGAGTCATCCGTCTCGGGGAGGAGGGTGGTAGGATTGAGGATGGCAGGTGGGGTAAAAGTCACTCGGTCATTTAGCAACAGGCTCTGGTAGTGGGTCATCCGGGCATTTGTCATCCAATGGTCAGGGGGCTGTCTTACAATACTCTCTAACACATGGGGAGCGAATACAGTCACATGCTGACCTAGAGTAAGCTTGTCAGTATCTTTAACAAGTAGGGCTACTGCAGCGATGGCTTTTAGGCAGGAGGGCCATCCACTGGCAACTGGGTCCAATTTTTTTTGACAGGTAGGCCACTGGCCGCTTCCAGGGTCCCAGAGTCTGAGTCAGGACTCTGCGGGCTACTCCAGCTGGCTCATCAACGTATACGGTGAAATGCTTAGTCAAATCTGGCAGGGCCAAAGCCTGGGCTGCAATCAGAGAAGCCTTTATGCTGTTAAAGTCTTTTTGGTGTTCCTCTGTCCAGGTGAACGGGACGTTTTCTTTAGTGAGTGGGTACAGAGGGGCCGCCAACATTGTGGACCCTAGTATTCAGAGTCTACAAAAGCCTGCCTTTCCCAGAAACTCAAGTACTTGTCACAGAGTGGTGGGGGTTGGGATCTGCATCACAGTCTTCTTTCGAGCTTCAATGAACCACTGCTTTCCTTCTCGGAGGTTGTATACTAGGTAGGTCAAGTCCATAGGGCATAGCTGAGCTTTCTTAGTGGTATACCAATTCACTTTTTTCATTTAGAAGCTTTTTGGTCTCTTCAAGGCACAGTTCCTGGGTTGAAGCTGCAAGGATTAAATCATCTACATACTCCAGGAGAGACATTTGGGGGTTCTGTTCCCTAAAGGGCACAAGGTTGTGGTGGACCACTTCATCAAAAAAAGTGGGTGAGTTTTTGAACCCCTGTGGCAGCCTAGTCAAGGTTAGCTGACCCGTATATCCTCCTTCAGGGTCTCGACACTCAAAAACACACAGAAGTTGACTGCTCAGGTGTAATCTGAGACAGAAAAAGGCATCTTTTAAATCCAGGACTGTTTACCAGGACCGTTCAGGTGGTAAGGAACTTAGCAAGTTGTGAGGGTTGGGCACAGTTGGGTGAATGTCCTGTACCCGTTTATTGACTTCTCTTAAGTCCTGGACAGGCAGATAGTCATTTGTCCCAGGTTTACACACTGGCAGGAAGGGGGTATTCCAATGGGACTGGCACGGGACCAATATACCCTGTTATAGCAGTCTCTGGATATGTGGTCGAATGCTGTTTTTAGCCCCTTGACTCATGGGGTATTGCCTGACTGAAACAGATTTGGCAGCCACTTTTAGCTCGACTATGTTGGGTGGCACTTGCCTAGCTAATTCCATCCCAGCCTGCTCTGCCCAAACCTCTGGAAAAGCTGTCAACCATTCTTTAAAGGGTAAAGTCTCAGACTTCTGTTCGTGGAGGTGATATTGTTCTTCTAAATTTAAAACTAAGCATGCCACTGGATTCTTCTTCCATGATACCTCAGGTCCGTCAGAAGTAAACTGGACTTGTGCTTTCAATTTTTTCAAAAGGTCCCTGCCTAGCAGGGTGCTGGGCACTCAGGTATCACAAGAAAAGAATGTGTCACTTTATTTTTTCCTATGTCTAAAATCCTTTTGGTTGTCCAGGGATAAAGCTTGCTACCAGTGGCTCCCATAACTAAAATCTTCTTTGATCCTAATTGTCCTAAAGCTTCAGTCAAGACTGATTATTCAGCTCGTTTGTCTATTAGAAAATTAACGGGGGTCCCCTCCACAGAGTGAGTTACCCTAGGCTTGGGGAGGGGGACCGAGCCCCGACTTCCCTGGTCTTCTTCAAGGGCCAATACTTTGGGGCCCCTCTGCTTCTTCTTTGGGCAGTCTCTGGCCTAATATTCTTTTTTCTTGCAGTATGTGCATTGGTCTTTCTCAAGTGGCGGTCTCTGTTCTCCTGGAGGTCTTCTTGCCCTGTTGGGCAGGTACCCTGACTGACCCTTCTATGAACTTTCTCCACCTACCACTGCGGCCAAAATCTTAGTCAAGTTCCTATCCTGCTGGCGTTCATGCCGGTTTTCTCTTTCCTCTACCTCTTTCTCTTCTCTCTCTTGCTTTTCTTCCTCAGTCTCTCTCTTGTGGTACACTTTCTCAACTTATTTTACTAAATCTTGCAGAGTATAATATTGGAGCCCCCCTAACCTCTGTAAATTTCTCTTAATATCAGAGGCAGACTGACCAATGAAAGCTATGGCTACAGCTGCCTGCTGTCCCTCCAAAGAGGGATCAAACGGGGCATATCTCCTATAAGCCTCCATTAGTCGTGCTAAGAAAACGGAGGGCAGCTCCATTGAACCATGAAGGACTTCTCTTACCTTGGCCAAATTGGTGGGTCGCTGTGTGGCCCCCTCTATCCCTGCCACTAGAGTCCAGCAGTAGACTGTGAGACGCTCCCTATCTTTCACAGTATTGAACTCCCAGGCAGAACGGGCCAAGGGGAAAGCTGCATTTATAAGGTTGGGGAGATTAGTGGGGGTCCCATCTGGTCCTGGGATGATTTTTTCTGGCTTCTAGCAGGATCCTCTCTCTCTCTTCAGTTGTAAAGGAGACCTGAAAAAGTTGCTGGCAGTCATCCCAAGTGGGCTGGTAGGAGAACATTAAGAACTCAAGGAGTCCTTTTAAGCCTGAGGGATTCTATGAGAAAGAGGAGTGATTAGTTATACATATCTGTTATACATATCTGCCAACATATCTACCAATGAAAATGGCCAGTACTGCAATGGGACTAACTGCCCGGGGCAGGGGCAGGTCCTCCTACATAAGCTCTTAAAGGCAAAGCAACAGTGGAATCTGGTTTAGATTCACTTCCCTCTGAACTATGGCCTTCGCAGCTAGGAGCCCCTCCCACCGGTCCTGTCACAGAGGCCACCCTGGGGTCTGCTGGGGTGGGCAGCTGTGAGTGACCAGGATTAGAATTTCTTTGGGGGTAAGGGGGTGAGAAGGAGTCAAGGAAAAAGGCATCATCAATTTCAGGATAGATCCTCAGGGGGGCCGATTGAACGTGCTCTGGCAGACCTGCAGGCATCATTTTTGGTTTCATGGCTACTGCCACCATCGCTGCCTCAGCTCCGGAAGTCCAGGAACACAGTCAGGGTGGCAGATTTTGTACCAGGTCCTGCCACACAATTATATACGGCACCGGATCAGGATGCCCTCCTGCGGTCTGAAAAATAACTTTACACCTAGAATAAAAGGCAGGCTAAAATTTCCCTGCGAAGGCCAGCCCACACTGAAAGCTGGCCATTTAGAGGAGCAAAAAGTTTGCCAAGGTCCCTTCTTGACATTGAAGGAAAGATTGTTGGCCCTAGTCATAACGTCTGTCCAATGGTTCTGAGTAAGTGTTAGTGGGGTCGTCACAGTCTTTCCCACGTTAAGCTCTGTCACACACATGATAAAAACGATTACAAAGGCTACAAGACTCAAAAACAAAACCAGTCGCCTACTCTGTGTCAACCAGAGTTCCTGAAAAGAATCAGAAGGCCTAGTAACAGGTCTCAGAAAGAGATCGTCAAGGAGAAAATTTATCTCCTGACTTTTCCCAAGGGGGTTCACTAGGCATCCCTGGCCCTGCCCCTGACTTCCCTGAACGTCTCCCAGGGCGAACAAATGGTGGACCCCTAGACACATCTGTCTTTATCCACTTTGCTCTCCCTTCAAAGCGCTGTCTCATAAGAGCATTTGCAAAACTGAAACTGTGATCTCACAAGATTTTCAGACAGAATATAGAGACAAAACCAAGACAAGATAGAGGGCCTTACCTCCAATTGGGTCTAGGACCCCTGGGTGGTCACGCACTTCCCGGCCAATGCACCACATGAAAGACCCCTTCAGTGAGTCCCTCTTCAGGGAGGTGCGCACCCAGTAGGACACTGAGGCGGAACTCGCTGTAACTATACAAGCTTTAATCTCACACAAACACACAAACAAAAAAGGAGCACCCCAGACAGCATGCTGGGGTCGAAACTCATGCACCGCGCAGGGGGCAGGGAAGTTCAACCCCAGCCCAAACTTTTTACAGGCTTATAAAGGCAAAAACCACAAACCAAAAACAGGGGAGCCAAAAGAATTTGGGCCATTACACATGATTGGCTTATTTAAATGTTGGCGGGATGATTACAAATTAACAGGGTAATATTTGCATGCTAAGGTGTAGGGAGGCACAAGGGCTTGGGACTTATCGAGGTCAGCAGGACACCTGGTCAATGTATGATTTATGGGGAGCTATAGGGAGGTGCCATCCTGCCAGATGGCCATTTGGTCCGCCCTGATAGCAGTGGCTAGTTCCTGCATTCTCTTTTTTATCTTTTATGGCCGGACATTCTTAGCTACAGGGTGGGTTTGGCTGTGCCTGGACCTGCCTGGGTCTATTCTTCAGCCCTGAATTTCTTGAATTTACACACCACAATGCTATAAGACCCAAAATTATAAGTTTTTGCTCTTCACTACAACATCCAAGATTTTACCTCTTAATCAGATCTCTAACTTTTTAGCTCCAAGTTACTTTGGGTTTTGCAATTTTCACAGGGTGTCTGACAATCTCAAACACTACAGCCTGCTGCTGTTCTTCAACAATTTTCTGACTGGCAACCAAGCTCCTGCTGTTTCTATCAAAGTATGTCCCACCCATTCCTCTTGTTCAAAAGTGCGGCTGGACAGGCACTCTCAGGCCAAGGAGACCTCAGTAAACTTTATCTGAACATTCAGGTGCTCTCAGGCACTCCTTTGTTGAAGCATGCCCAGGCTTTGAAAACAAAAACAGCCCAGTGGATAAAATCATTTCATTTGTACCTGGCTGTCCACTTTGAACAAATGAGCAATAATTCTGTTTTTGTGAAATATAACAGGTAATGAATATTTTAGTTTCAGTCAGTGGAAACTAACGGCTGTTCCCATTAACTCTTTCACACCAATTAACATTTTTGCTTCATAGTCCCTTTAACATTTTCAATTTCCACAGTATTCACACCAGGATGAATACTGAGACATTAAGACCAGGGACATCATTAGAGCAAAGGTAAACAACTCTGTCTCAACATATGTCCTTTCACAATGGAAACAGACCAGAGACCATGGGGATGCACAACTCTGAATAGTTTATAAAGGGCCCTGTAGATATCTGTTCCTGTATATTGAGGGGTGTGTTTAAGTGGAAAAAACTTACAGCTGTCATTTGGGAATAACACATATAAACCTCAAGTGTTTTTTTTTTTTTTAATGAAAAATGTTGACAATTACGTTTCTTATACATAGGGAATATCTTGATTAAGAACTAGTCCATACCCAGACTTCACACTTCCTCTGACCCTGACTCTGTACCTTCCAGGCTAAGAATAATCTTGATGGCCTGATTTCCCCAGTAACAGGCTATCCAGTAGAAAAGAACAACAAACTTCTCAAGATGCAACCAGTATACTAAGACATGGTTCATGTCTAATTGTTTACACAGACAGGCAGAATACAGTACCACTACAAAGATTTGGGAATAAGAAGCCAGTGTCTATGAAAATCAAAGAAACCTTCTGCAGCATCATGATATGAGCAGTGGAAACTGCAAGCTTTGTGGCTGCAGTGGTAATACTTCTTCACCTGATAGCTCATGCCAGATTTATCACACTAGCCTCATAGGCCACTGTGAAGAATACAAACACTTTGGATGTGCACAGCTTAAGACAGAATGCTACCCAACAGGATGCCTTACATAGGCTCTATGTGGTAAGGTTGTTACAGAAAGTTAGAAGTGTCTGAAGGCATTACTTGGGAACCGTGATGAGGACATCTTCTAAAGAAGTATTGTGAGACAGAAAATTTAAAAAAAATGTTGATGTCTGCTTAGAAAGGGGTTTAATCTCAGGATTTGGTGATAAAATCCAGTAGATTTGAATTCAGGACTGAACTGCACAAGAAGGCCCAGAATTGCTAGGACTATACAGAAAAATCCATTTCCAGATAAGTTAAACAGAAAAAAAGGAGAGGAATGAAATGAAAAAAGAAGAATGTCAGTGTCTTGATGGTAAATTCTGTCTTTGTGAGCAATAATCAACAAACTTTGAAAGGAATAATGCAACAATGTGAAAAAAATGGACACACCATTTGAAATATCTTACATAAATCAGTAAAAAAAAACATTAAAAATATCTCACTAAAAATGGCAATATTTGCAGGGTGTTGGTGGTGCACAGCTTTAATCCCAGCACTTGGGACGCAGACGTAGGCAGATTTCTGAGTACAAGGCCAGCATGGTCTACAGAGTGAGTTCCAGGACAGCCAGGGGCATATAGAGAATTCCTGTCTCGAAAAAATCCAAAAATCAGACCATACACACAAATAAGAAAACAAACAAACAAACAAACAAAAACAAAAAACAAAACACACACACAACACACAAAAAAACAGAAATACAACAACATAAGGCAATATTCCCTTTCTGTCTTGTGGTTTTCTTTTTTAAATGTGTTATTGCATCTCAGAGATGCCTCCTCCTTTATAAACACTGGCATCACAAACACATCATAGATATGAACTTGCATCATCGCCACAGGTGTTTTACAACTCCTACTTCAGTGACACAAGGGACTCCACACACATACTCCTTCCATAGAGTAAATGTATCCAATATCATACAGATTATTCAAAACAATGGAAATATCTTCAAATTATCTCAACACTTATGCCCAGTGATCGGGTGTCTCAGCTTGATGCTCCCAATGATCAATTGTTTATAAGTACTAGCTTGTAAAACTGTAAATGAGTTGTCTATCTGGAACCCTTTATAAGATCCTGTCCTCAGAAAGGATCCTGTTCAAAGCCATTAGCCACTTTTTTTTTTAATGTGCACATTTAATGGGATAAAGTAATGAGACTTTTCCTAATTGTAGAAACGACCTCGTCTCTTTATTTTCCCACACATTTTTTATTACATATGTTCTTCTTTTACCTTTCAAATGCTATCCCAAAAGTCCCCTATACCTCCTGCTCCCTGCTCACATACCCACTCACTCCCACTTCTTGGTCTTGGCATTCCCATGAACTGTGGCATATAAACTTTGCTAGACCAAGGGCCTCTCTTCCCAATGATAGCCGACTAGGCAATCTTCTGCTACATATGCAGCTAGAGGAACAAGTTCTGTGGGTACTGGTTTTTCATATTGTTGTTCCACCTATAGGGTTGCAGACCCCTTCAGTTTTTGGGTACTTTCTTTAGCTCCTATATTGGGGGCCCTGTTTGCCATCCTATAGATGACTGTGAGCATCCACTTCAGTATTTGCAAGGCACACTATTTCATACACCAGCAAGATTTTACTTAAGAGACCCTGATATAGTTGTCTCCTGTGGTATTTTGCCCTCAGTCACTTCTATGCTTCAGAAGAAACAAAGCTCTAGTTGTGTGCCATGCAGATCTGACCCATCCAGCAGGTCCAGTTATTCGAGGATCTCGAGGGGACCTCCTCCTAATAACCAAATGGGGGGTAGAGAGAGACGAGGGTCTTGTACGAGTAACGACACGGAAACCGTTCTGAAGTTGTATCAAGACCCTCAAATGTATTAGCCAGGCCCAAGGTTTAAATACACAAGCAAAAGGGGAAGTGCCTTTCAGCAGGAAGGATGGGGCAGTAGAATTGTACAAGGAAACGGAGAAGTACAGATACTTAGCGGGAGGGATGGGGCAATACAAGCAAAAGGAGAAGTATTTATCAGTGGGAGGGGGGCAATAGAATTGCACATTCTTAGGCAGTTAAACGGGGAAGCAGGAACTTGGTGGTGTCAGGGTGTGGTCCGGAGAGCGGTGATGACCCAGGGCTGGAACATCCTGTGGTTCTCGGAATCCATGTGTCGGTGGCCCGCCTTTGACCCTCTTTTCTTCTCGGGGGGAGAGGCCCAATTCAGAGATCAGGACAATAGCGTTGCCTTAATGGCTCCCAACACAGATCATGTAGAGGGCTGTCAATATCCCCTCTCTTCCAGCAAAGCCTCACAAACAGTCACAACGATTGTCTTCAAGGACAACTTTGAGTGCCTAAGATAAGGATCAAAGCACCTCTGCTTGCTCCAATGTCTAAATGCCACTGCAGATTAAGAAATTCCCTAGCAAGACCCTAAGATTCACAGTCCAGGACCATTTCAGCAACCCATTACTTTTCTAGGGTCCAAACTTGTTGCAATTCTACAGACCTATACATTGTACCCTTAGAGTCCTTCTCAAGAGCAGGCAGCAACTGCTCCAACTGCTTTCTCCAAAAGCAGCTAAACAGAAACAACCTGCAGAGTCAGGTGATCTGCTCCTGGTTCCACCAAGGTGACTTTGCCTTGTGTGTGGGGTGGTAATGGGAGTTCCCTGCTGTGAGACCCTTTTCCTGTAGTTGTGCTCATCCTCCAAAGCACTTGGAAAGACAAGGAAAGAGTTCCTCATTCAAAATCCCTCCTCCTGCCTGTGGTGTTTGTGTTTCTAAGGAGTGGTAAATCGGCTCTATTTGGGGGGTTCTTTGTGTCTTTGTGAGTCCACACACAGTGATTGCTCTCTCCTATCCTACCTTTCCCAGAAAAATTAGAATCATAGTCTAGACATCATTTCTTTTATTATATAAACTTTGATGGTGGGTATGGTTGTTTGTGTACATGTCATTTTGCTTGGACACTTCATGTGTAAAATACCTGCAGAGGAAAGAAGACACTACAGCAGCATATGCTGCTGGAAATGGAGGAAGTGAGAAAGAGAAAGGAAGAAGGGGACTATTAATAAATTTTAAAGCTTTCTAGTTAAATCCGCTCTTCAAGATAAACAACTGAAAGTGTAATTAGTCGCTGGCCTTGTTATATTAATACTGACTATAACAGTAAAGCATTTGAAATGTTTTGTAAACAATTTATTAATTTTCAAATACAGGGTAATGTGGAACTTTAAAAAAACTCCTCTTCTTAAAAAAAAACAAAGGACAAGATAAATTATATCCCCATGCACATTATTTAAATCACACTTTAAGAACTTTGAAATTTGGATGTCAAAGAACTTAAAAATGCCTGATAGTATCTTAAATAGGAGACATAATCATATCTAGGTCAAATGAAAATAATCTACTTATTGGTATATGGCTTGATCCTAAGTAGCTACTTTATTGGGAAATGGACAAGCATAGGTTCTCTTCACAGAATGCTGCATATATGAAGGCTAATTTTTGTGACAAACTAAAAGGTGTGTTTGCTTAGTGCCCTGACTGTAGTGACAAGAAAGCTGTATTGTGTATATGTTTTTGACCCACCTTTGTTTATCATTTTCCCAGTTTGGACAAGCTAAGATGCATTACTTCAAGGTTTTTAAGACTTATGGGACATAGCACAGTAGAGACTGTGTAATCTGATTTAGAAAGATTAGTCTCAGAATAGAATTATAGTGATTCATCTTCTAACCTCACTGTGAGCAGTTATTCTAATTCAATATTGGACTGGTCTATTAATAATTTCAGTATTAGAAGAATTAGGGAAGATAGCTAAAATCTTAATTAGCTAGCAAATTTAATTTGGATCACAGCCTCCACTCCCAGAGAGGCTGCAGCCTTTCTGCAATTCTCAAAGCCACCTCCCCCACACCTGGATCTCTAAGACTAAGCTTGATCATTGCTAATTTGCAACTGAATGGGGTACCTGGACTTCACCAAAGAAACTTTCACACTGTTGCTTATCACAGTCCCACCTTTGTTTCTCAAGCAGGTCATCCAAGTCCTTCAGCCTGACTGTATCAGATATACAGCCTTGCCTCCAACAGCCCAGGTGGCAGTTATTGATCTTCATTCTAGTACATATTATGACTTTGGTCTGAATTGGGAATAAGGTGTGCTAATGAGGGCTGGATATTCAATGACAGACATCCAGATCTCAGAACCATGCCAAACTAAGACAGAGGTACATGCCAAAGGCCATGACTGTTGATAACACAACACAGAGCCATGTTTTGTGTGAAATATAACACAAACTAGTTGCACATAGCATCCATAATGGAATTTGATGCTTCAGGAAGATCTAAGATTTCCTAAGGTAGGTGTGGCCTCCAGCCACCATAACTCCCAGGCAAGACTATAGAGCATAAATACATTTTATGCCTCAGTACAGCACTTTTTAAAATATTATTAACGGGGGGGGGGGGGAGTATAACCTCCTCCAACCTATGCAGGTTCAGACCTTATGCCATTGAGGCAGGGCCACCTGCAGTGCAGCTCCTCAGCTAGTTTCCTTTGATGTGACACTACCTGCCATCTGCCATGAGGCCAAATTGGTTCTCCAAGATTTTCTGTAGTTAACTGCAATCTGTGAATTTGGTGACTTAGTGCTAAAAGGCTGTGCTGGCAACTTGGTATCAAGAACGCAAGAAACTTGGCATGGCAGAGAATGGGTTTCCCCCTTTATAAGTGCAAACTTTTATTAAATATTTGAGCCTAGATCAGAAAATTGTCTTGGCTCCATTTTTCTCTCACCTATATAGTTCCCCTCTCTTTTCAGCCTCTGTTTGCCTCCCAGGTGAAACACAGTTCAAGTTAGGTAAGGCCTGGTTTCCAACAGTTTTGGTCCTGATCTTTATCACATTGAACACAAGACAGAATTTTACACTAACACTAAAGTTATTTGCCTGTGCTTAAAATTCTGATTACAAAACACTTCCTTTAGAACAGTGGAGTGGTTGATGAACACCAGACTCTTACTTAGCAATAGTTGGCCTATGAATTTGGAATAAATTTCTTATTATGTGGAAGATTCAAATTGAATTAAATAGTTTTACAATAAGCTAGGAAGGAAGTAGACATGAAGGAAAAAAAATTCTAGAGTAGATCAGTACTTAAACTGAACTAATCTGAGGGTTATCTGTGTGGTAGTGGGGAGGCTAGAGGGAGAGGGAGAGGGACAGGGAGAGGGACAGGGAGAGGGACAGGAAGAGGGACAGGGAGAGGGACAGGGACAGGGACAGGGACAGGGACAGGGGCAGGGGCAGGGGCAGGGGCAGGGGCAGGGGCAGGGGCAGGGGCAGGGGCAGGGGCAGGGGCAGGGGCAGGGGCAGGGGCAGGGGCAGGGGCAGGGGCAGGGGCAGGGGCAGGAAGGAGGAGGCAGAGGCAGAGGTAGAGCAGAGGCAGAAATGGAGGCAGTGGCAGACTGAGGACCTAGAATTCCAAGCCACAGAAAGGAGTGTAATTGAGACAATGTCTCCATAACAACTGAAAGCAACATAACCTAAGGGCATCTGTCAATTTCCTGGACAACTATTCACAAAGCTAATCTTTCAAATTCCAACCAAAATTTTCATAGAATGAGAGGATTGGGATTTCAAAATCAGGTGAACATATTTCTTATTATTCATTAATATTTTTTACTTAAACTAGCAAAATATATGTATTCATTTTTTTAATTTCCAATGTATTTCATTATTATTATTATTATTATTATTACTATTATTATTATTATTATCATTATTTTTGTTACTAAAAATCAGTTTTTCAGTACAGTTCTTGTTTTCCTCCTGGTTCAATTTGGTTAGAATAGCCTCTAATTTTCTCTCATTGATTAAATAGGTTGTAACTTCTTTTGCTTTTATGTTGTGAATATAAGTTATGGTTGATAAAAGCCTGTTAAATATACATGACATTTTCTAAAGCAAAAATTCATATATGTTAAAACTGTATTTAAAATCTATTTGTAATATTAACCACGGTAGAAACAAAAAATACTCTCAAACAAAGTCCTGTATGAAAGGAAGAAGTGACCAGTTCCTCATTAGGCAGTGACCATTCCATCTCCACAGGAGAATATGCAGTGTAACTGTGGCTTCATAGAATGAATTGGATAGTGTTCCTTCTGTTTCTAATTTGTGGAACACTTTCATGAGAATTGGTATTAGTTCTTCTTTGATGGTCTGATAGAATTCTGCACTACAGCCATCTAGTCCAAGGGTTCTTTTGGTGGGAGATTTTCATGATTGTTTCTATTTCTTAAGGTGTTAAGGGGCTGTATAGATGGTTTATCTTATGGATTTGGTATATGTCTAGATAGTTGCATATTTCACTCATCTTTCGCAGTGTTTTTTTTTTAATTATTCATTACTTAACTATGTAGTTTATTCATTTCAAGTTTCTTTTTTTTTTCAGGTTGCATTCCATGGAATATCTTTGGCTGAACTGGAATTTGCTCTATAGACGAGACTGACAAGGAATTTAGAGATTTTCCCACCTCAGCATAATAAGTCCTGGGATTAAATGTGTGTTTGCCCCCATTCCCTGGCACCTAGTAATTAATTTTGAAGACTACTTACATACCTTCATATAGTTCAAACCTTATAATATTACAAAATGGAAGCCTTTCACAGCGACTCCTGCTTTTAACCAGAGGACTATGGGTCTTATGAAATCGTATCTCTTTTGACTTCTAAGACAGCCACACATACATAGCCAATTTGAGGCCAGCCAGTGCTAATCAATACAATTTGGCCAAAATGGAAAGAAAAAAACAAAACAAAGTGAAAGCACCTTTCTTATTTTAAGAATGGGCTACATTATAATAACACACACTCACTCAGACTCAGACTCACAGAAACAGACACACACAGAAACACACACAGACACGATCAGACAGAAACAGAGAGTGAGGCAGACAGACGGAGAGAGAGAGAGAGAGAGAGAGAGAGAGAGAGAGAGAGAGATCCACAGTGTTGGTGTTGGGAATCATAGCTACCTCCTATGTGGTAGCAGCAACTCTGTGTAACAGATAAGTCATCTTTTTAGATGCTGGCTCTACTTTTGAATTGGCAAAGAAAAAACTGATGCGATGCAGTCTGGAGCTGACCTTTTGGATTTCATAGGATCCCTGAAAATGGTTTCTGAGCTAGAGAACATAAAGTTTAATCATTCCTGGTGCATCTCACATATCTTCTGCCCAGTCTCCAAATGAGACACACGGAATTTACTGTTGGGGAATTGATAAAGGGGGTTTATTTCTGACAAGAAGCCCCTGAAGGATTACACCAATACAGTTGAAACAACCTTAGCACTTGTCAGAATGTGGTACCTGCCTTCTTTATGCTTCTCAGTGCAGCTTCATTTAGTGTATTCATTTATTCCTGGTCAGAACACACCACAGAGCAGAAACAAACATTCTTTTCAATTTTTACACACCTTCTATTTTTTCTTGTTTTTGTTGTGCATCTTGACAGACCCTTGCAAGCATTAATTTATTCTTAGATGAATTTGGACCTTTTGAGTAATGTTCTCTTCCTACACCTTCCTTCTCTCTCCAGAAATGTGGAGATCTTTACATGACTCAGAATATAAAATCATTGGCTGCTCTTGCAGAGGGTCTGGAATTCAATTCCCAGTGATTATCCTGTGTGTCACAGCCACATGTAAATCCTGTTCCAGGGGATCTGATGCAAGCTAACTTAGGACCTCCATGTAGTCCAGGAATGTTCACATCCAACAAATACACTCCTTCAGGTAAAAATGTTTATCCAATAAAAATAATGAAAAGTATGCTGTTTACCAATCGCCATGTAGAACTTGATTTCCAAATGAACACACATATTATCAAGAGAAGACTTTAAAGTATGCATGTAGGTCAACCATTGTGATATGTTTGGTACTTATTTTCTCTTTCTTTTCTGTTTGCATCCCCTAGGACCTCGCATCCCTATGACTTGGAGGAAAGTAATCCAGAGTTCTTCCATAGTCTCTGCTTCAGTTTCTGCCTCTACTTACCAGCTCTGAATCAAGTTCTGTCCTGACTTTCCTAGGTCATGCAATTTACAAGCTGAGACTTGTAAACAGAAGGAAACCATTACCTCCTTTTGTAGTTTTGGGCCCCGATCTTTATCACATTGAAATCAAGACAGGCTTGCATACTTACACTTATGCTATCTGCCTGTGCTTAAACTACTGGTTACAAACAGCTTGTTCAGAACAGTGGAGTGACTGTTGAATGCCAGACAGTTACCTAGCAATTGTTGCCCTATGAATTTGGGTTACATCTCTCATTATACTGAAGATTCAAATTCAATCAAATGGTTTTAGTACAAGGTAGAGAGGCAACTTAATGTTCATAGAAAACCAATTCCACAGTAGATCAATTCTAAAACTAAACTAACCTGTATGTTATCTCAGCACTAATAAGTAGCAGTGGGACAATCAAAGGCATAGGAAGGTGCAGAGGCAGAGGTTCAGATACAGGCTGAGGTAGAGAATGTAGAGGCAGAAAAAGAAAGAGAGGCAGAGTCACAAGGACAGTCATAGGAAGATTCAGAATCAGAGAATGAGTCAGAATTTGTGGTGTGCATGTACCTGGTGTGTGTCTTTGTAATTCTTGGACATTTTAGGAAGTTACATTAATTCAAGTCCTGAGAGGTGGGGTGATTGGTTACGACAAAGCTATCAGATTGCAACAAGTATACCAAGACATGGTTTCTATCTAATTGGCCACGCAGACACAAGGAATACTTATAAAAGGAGAGATTCCAAGATAATGGCTTTCTTCCTACTGATAAGCCTGACTCCCCGAGTCTCAGCATAAACGTTAATTATGATTCATTAGAAAAGAGCACACACAAGACTGCAGAATCTCAGCCAACGCTATTGAGAACACTTTTTTTTTTTAATCACAAAGCCCTCACACAACATTTTAAAAATCCTTTACTGGATTCATCTTCTAAGTATACACTATATGTTATATTTAGTGTATCATAAAATACTAAAGAGGAGTATCTACTATGCACACTGAAAGTGTACTTCAAACAGAAAGCATTAGTACTGTTACTCCATAGATGAAACATGTTTATGAAGTAACACTAAGGGAGATTTACACACAATATTTGCATTTCATATGAGGTCCCCAGATGAAACTTAATTGCATCAAAACACATGGCAAAGCATGGAACAGGTATGACTAATATTAAAATAGTAAACAGCTGAATGCAGGAAGTATGGAATACAGAGTTACTAAGTTTGGTGGAATACTATATTTACATACAACATACATTAGTGAAAAACTCCTGCTGCATTAACTTTGCACAAGATTGAGTGTCAAAGCTAGTACTTTTTGTCTGGTGTTTGGTGGTTGGTTATGCAAGTTGCTTGTGGTGTTTTCGTAGCCATAGTTAAAGAAGAAGAACTAGGAAAAATAATTAGACTCAGAGACTTTCTAATTCCTCTCTCTACCCTTATTTCTGTCCTATCTAGTGTTTTGGGTTATAAAAAGAAGAACTTAGAAAATATCAAACACAAGCTATAAAAGTGAATCTTCCTTGCCCTCCACCAGAAATCATCAACTGTGAAGAAATACACTTCATCTTCTTTGTCATAAATTTTAAAGGACTCTCTTCAATAGCTTCTTGACTGGACTGTTTCTTTTTACTTGTGTGTGTGTGTGTGTGTGTGTGTGTGTGCCTTGCTGTGCATAATTCCTTCCTGTGTTGCTATCCATTCATGTTTGTGGATTTACTCACAACAAAGCAGATACAGTGCATTGGAATATCTTTTGCTTTTTTTGCTTGTTTGTTTGTTTGTTTGTTTGTTTTTGTTTTGTTTTGTTTTGTTTTGTTTTGTTTTGTTTTGTTTTGTTTTGTTTTCTGGTGGTGGGGAGTGCATCTATGCTTTTTGTTGGGAGCTATTACTGCAACGCTATTGTCCTGATCTCTGAATTGGGTCTCTCCCACCCCACCCCCGATAAGAAAAGAGGGTCAAAAGCAGGCCACAGACACGCTGCTCCGAGAACAACAACAGATTGTTCCAACCCTAAGTCAGTGCTGGATGTCCTGACCTCAAGATGTACCCTGATAACACCAGTTTCCTGCTTCCACCAGTAGTCGCCAAAAGAAAAATTTCCGCTGCCCCTTCCTTCCTGCTGAGAGGTACTTCCTCTCCCCCCTCCCTACCCCACTGCCCCTTCCCTCCTGCTGAGGTGCATTGCTTCTGCCCCATTCCTCCTGCTGAAAGGCACTTCCCTTTTTGCTTGTGCATTTAAACCTTGGTCATGGTAAATACATTGGGGTCCTGATGTAATTCAGAACGTTTCCATATCTTTGTTCGCACAATACCCTCATCTCTCTCTACCCCCCATGAATTTCTTAGGAGAAAGTCCTCTCGAGACCCTCGAATAACTGGACCTGCTGGACGGGTCAGCTTTTGAAGTTACAAATCAAATTCTACCATTGAGTGACAAATCTACCTTAGACATGGTTTTGAATACTTTAACAGAAAGTATTTCTCTCTTTATTACTAAGAAATTATAATCTTGTTTTTCTTGTACTCATGAACTGTTACAGAACTTTTAGTTCCATTTATACCAATTTTATGCAGACACTAAGCAATGTCAACCCATTGCTGACATTTTTTATTGATAATGCAATTTGATCAATACATGAGTTCTTGTTTCTGCCTTGTGTCAGATTGTGTTTTCTTGAAGACTTGTATCTCATGGGCTATAACAAAAACTTGGAATGCTTGTAATGTACAGTTGAGGAAGGTGGTCTGGAGACTCGGGGGGTATTTCTGTGTATAGAATGAATGACAAGTGCCTGGTGTTCTATCAGGGAAATGTTGCTCCTTAGGCTACATGCTCATTGTTTTGTCCTCATACATTTGGGGACAATATTTTTTAGTACCACAGAGCAAACATTACAGGTACTTACTTTTTAAACTGTCAGTAATCACTAAATCTGAAATTTGGGCCTTGGAACATGCTGTTCTCTCAAAGCTAGTCAGAAAATGCTTAGCCATATGAGCCCAATCCTTGCTTTTTATCCTGAGAGTGGAGGAAAACTGGTTTTTCCTGTAAGGGTTTTGCAATTAGAGATTCTGGTGTCAGCAGAGCTTACATGATCCCTATTGAGGTTGATCATTTGTAATAGCAAGGGAAAGGTGGGAGGATCAGTACCCTGATGGCTCAAAATAAGTCTAGAACACACTGCATTCTTCCCCCTTGTGGGTGCCATCCCTGTCACATTTTGAAGAGAAACAGTGCTCCTCCAGGAAGCTGGAGGAAATTGGCCTGTATTCCTTTGGATGCTGTTAGACCCAGCCTCCAGGTCTGGACTGACTATCATTAAGGCCCCTGTCCCTGCCCCTGCTGCTCTCTCAGTTCTCCACAAAACAAGAGACTCTCTTTAGCTTTTGTGCTGAGTGATGTCAGCCCTGCTTCTCATATACTGATTAACTAGGCTATTTGGGCCTTAGAAGAATGTCTTTTTCTCAACTATCTATTTACCAGGTAAACTGTCAGTGAGAATGATGAGACATATATTCTTGGCAAGGTTACCATAATTAAGGACAGGGAATATGAAGATAAGGCAGACTTATTAATATATTTCCAAAGTCTAGCTTTAATTGACACTCTAATGACTGGCACAAGAAACATGAGATTGTAGGTTGACTTCAAAGTGTAACATATGAGGTCCATATAGAAAATCAGGAGATGACTGTTGAGAACAGCACAGGGCTTTAAAGAATTTGTTCCACCATTTCTTTCCACTATGTCACCATCTTAGTAAGTACGTTGTGAAGGCAGGAGATGGTGTAAGAGTGTTCTCATCAGCATCTAGGTCCCCATGGATGCTTGTACACTCAGTCACTTCAAGATATCTGTGGCACAGTGGTACCTGATTAACAAAGAAGCCTTTGTAGTGCCACAGAGCAGGAAATAGTGGCCTAGGAGCAGGAAGTAGGAAGGTTGACCATGGCCCTCCTTTCAGGATTTACACTTTAAAGCCGAGACACACTGTAAAAACACACGTGGTTCGGACATTTATCCCATGGAATGTACAGAGAATATCTCGGTCGATTGGTGTGATGGTTTTAGACATGACTGAAAATGCTTTTATGTTAATCTGAGTGTGCTAGTAATCTTATGCCAACTTGTGAAAAACCTAGAGTCACCTACGAAGAGGGAACATCAAATAGGATCTTCCTACATTAGATGGGTCTATAGGCATGCTTTTTGGATTAAATAAAAGTATATATTAATTTAATTTTTTCATGTAATATGGGTTGAACAAATTCTTTCCCTACTTTATATCCCTACCATTCAACTCAGAGACACTGTGAAACTTATAGAAGTCATGGACCAAATGGATTTAACAGATACATGTGGAACATCTCTCCCTAAAACAAGAACACACATGGTATGCACTCACTGTTATGTGGATATTAGACAAAGAACACAGAATACCCATGATATTATACAGTAAACATCTGCACCGAAGCAGTACCCATACTGTATTCATATCATCACGAATCAGTATGCACAGTTCTCAGTACTGTGCATCTCCTAAAGGAGAATTGCCAACCTCAGATTTAGCAAGGCCTCAACAAGAATTATATCACTGGTAACACCACAATTTGTGGCTTTTAGGCTATATTAGGAGCTGGAGGTCATCCTCCTCATCTCTGTTATTCCCACAGCCTGAGGAAATTATGGGAGCATGCAGTAACAGCAAGGGTGGAAAACCAGAGACCAGCAAAGGGACTAAGACCGTCTATCAGAATAAAAACCAATCTCTTCTAATATTTGAAATATCTGCCTTTCTAGCCCTTCTAATAAACCTATTTCTCAAATCAGACCTAAAGCCAAATTGCATGGTAGAATGTCTTTAGAATGAAAATAGCAGTTGCCACCTTAAGCCTTTGTTTGCAGGGATGCACTCCCACTGCAGTCTGATTGGAGGATGTTGATTGACCTGCTTGAGAAAAAGAGACCCAGACAATGAGAAAGTAGCAATGCAAAGCTTCTTTAAGGGAAGTCCAGGTACTTTATTCAGTTGCAAATTGCAAATCTCTGAGAGTAGCAGGAAAACAGCTTTTCTGGGAGGCTGAGTCCCCAACTAAATTCTATGCAAAAGAGGAATTTTAGTTCTCAGAGTGATACTTATAAGAAGATTCAGGATCTGTGTTCAGCTAACAAATTAATCTCTTGGGCAGCCTCTGTACTCCATCTTCTCGTAAAAAAACACAAACCGAGTACCTTCCCCAGATTAGAATCGGATCTGGACCCTTCCAATCCTTAGTTAGTGGGTCCTTTCATTTTATCAATGCATACGAATTAGTAGTAACTGGATGCCAGTGGTGATTTGCTGCAGACTGACCTTTAATATCAGTTTGCCAAAAATTTAGTTCAAATAAAGTAAAGGCAAGATGTGCCTTTGGTGACCTTGGGGGATATAACTGCCACTGTTTTGTCATAAAAGGCCAATTCTTTAAGGTGTGATGAGCACATTGAACTATTCCATTTGCCATGGGCTTATAAGGAATTCAAGTTTTATATTTGATTCCAAATTCCTTACAGAATGAAATAAAATTTTTACTAGAATAGGATGGCCCGTTATCTGTTTTGATATGTTTAGGAAATCTTATTGCATTAAATGCTTGTGGGCAATGATCAATTACCTTTTTAGAAACCTCTCCTTTATGCAGAGAAGCAGAAAAAGGCAAAAAAGAAATCCTGAACAAGTATCTATACAAACATGTTCATATTTTAGTTTTCCAAATTCTGCATAATGGGTTATATCCATTTGCCAAATATGATTAGACATAAGGCCTCTAGAATTGACTTATAAATGTGGCACTGGAGATAATGAAATACATTTAGGACATTGCTTTACAATCATTTCGCTTGTTCCTTAGTGATCTTATGTCTTGTGTGTGTGTGTGTGTGTGTGTGTGTGTGTGTGTGTGTGTGTGTGTATGTTTGTGGGTATGTTATTAAAATAAAAGTTAAAAAAAGCTTTGAAATTTTGTAAGAAGAAAAGCTGAGAAAACTGTGCTGAGAAAGCAATCCAATAAGCAGCCTTTCTCCATGTACCCTTCCTATACTCCTACATGTGTCCTGTCTTGATTTCACTCAGTGATGGAGTGCAATGTAGAAATATAATACAAACTAAGCCTTTTTTTCAAAGGGAAGGGAGGAGATGGTGGGTGGGATGGGGATTTGTTGAATGGAAAATGGGAAGGGAGCTATCATTTAAAATGTAAATAAATCCCAAAATTAATGAAAGAAAATATAAGTCCTGTGCAGAAATCAAAAGTGACAACATGAAACTGCTCACCTACAATCTCCTAAGCTCAAATGTGTAGGGCTTGGGCATGCATGACTTCCATCTGTGCCTGCAGGCCACTGAAATCTGCATCAACTATGTGGAGATCTACCCTGACTTCCTGGCACAGATGCTCCCCAAAATGAAGTGGGAAGTGATTGTGCTGGGAGCAGACACCTCAATCTTGGCTGAGGTACTTAAAGATCCAACTGAAAGCTATTAACAGGATGAAACGTTTTTGAGGAAGATGTACCCACATGTGGCTTGAGATTGATGTATTGGATGGTACCCTGCAATACTCAGAATCTGGACATCTCTTCCCTATAAGCTGCAGGATACCCAATATGGTGTTGAATGATGAGGATACAGAGATATAAACTTGCTAGCCACCACACTGTGAGGTGGGAATGGGTGCACAGGTGAAGGAACACCCTCGTGGAAGAAGGGGGACAGGGGATGTGATAGGGGGTTTCTGGAGGAGTGGGAAACTGGGAAAGAATACAACATTTGAAATGTAAGTTAAAATATATGTAATTAAAAAAAAAAGACCAACCATATAATTCAAAGTGAGGGGCCCATCGCTGCCACCGAATATGTAGCAAATGATGGCCTAGTTGGACACAGTGAGAAAAGGGGATCCTGGTTCTGAAAGACTCTATACCCCAGTGTAAGGGAATGGCAGAACAGGGAAGCAGGAGTGCTTAGGTTGGTCAGTAGGAGGAGGAGGGGCATGTTAATGGGTTTTTAGAGGGGAAAACATGAAATGGGATAACATTTAAAATGTAAATATAGAAAATATCTAATAAAATAAAATAATAAAATAAACAACCTTGGGAACAATATTTTAATAGCAGAATTAAAAAAAATCAGAGAAGCTGGGTGTGGTGTTGCAAGCCTTTATTCCCTTGACTTGGTAGGCAGAGGCAGGCAAATTTATGAGTTCAAGGCCAACCAGGTCTTCAGGATGAGTTCTACAACAGCCAGGCCTACACAGAGAAAACCTGCCTCGAAAAAAATTAAAAAATTAAAGAGAAAGAAAGAAAGAAAGAAAGAAAGAAAGAAAGAAAGAAAGAAAGAAAGAAAGAAAGAAAGAAAGAAAGAAAGAAAGAAAGAAAGAGCAAAGCACCAAAGCACTCATGTGCATGCAGAATAGCACTGGTTCCAAAGACAGCCCTGTCCAAATGATACAACAGCACATGTTTTCACAAAATGGATTCTGAACATGTCCTCAGATTGGTCCTTTGACTATACTATCTAGGTTATTCCCCTCATGGTCACAAGAAACAAAAGGAAGCAAGATAATAGTTTGAAGCAGATACCAGACTGATGCCAAGACGAGCCTATGACTCCATCATGTTTTCTGTTTTCAAGCATCCAGAGAGTGGTTCTCAACCTTTCTAATGCTACAGTTCCTTCATATATATTCTTCCTCATGCTTGGTGAGCCCCTACATAAAATTATTTTTTCCTACTTCATAACTGTAATTTCCTACTGTTATAAATCCTAACATACATACCTGACATAAAGATAGTCTTAGACAACTCCCATGAAAGTGTCACAAGGACTTACAACTTGTAGGTTGCCATTCACAGTGCCAGGCAATACTAGTAAGACTAGCCAGCTCCTTGATATTTACACTTTCTGCCTTCCAGAACTGTACTACAATAGATGTGGTCTATTTAAGTTGTTTAATCATGTGATCATCTGTAAAACTACTTGGAAACACATACCCAAGTGGATGATGGAGTCTATTTTTCCTGTCTTGGAATCTTGGCAGGGATGAGTCAGCTCTAATGAAATAGATGAGAAAGGTTACTGGATGAATTCCTACTCAAAGTCATTGGAAACAACAGCAAATCTGTTTTGTCCGCATGGAGAATGGATGAGGATTTTTGTTCCATTAAAAAGGTCAATAAATTGACTAATTTGATTCCTGCCTGTATATTTGTGTGTGCTTTGTACTTTTTTCTGCTTTGTGTTGTGTTCTGTGTTCTTGATTATTAACTCTAGGGTCCTTACCATACTTGCAAAATGAAACTTTTCTCAGTTGGAAAAGCTTTCATTTTTGTCCTCTGTATAAAATATAATTCTTAAAAAAATCAGTTTTTGATTCCTTTGTACTAGTATTAAGATCAAAATTTCTGGGAAGAGACTTTTCATTTAAAATACAGCTTTTCATTCAATAGATTCAGATTACTGTCCCCCCAAATCCTTCTACAACCTCTCCACTTCTCGACCCACCCAAATTCACACTTTTTCTTTCTCCTTTATTAAAATACAAACAGGCATCTAAATAATAATGACACTATTAATGATACTAATAACAATAATAATGAAGATTAAGATACAAAAAAAAAACACAAAAAAAAACAAATGAACCAGAACAGAACAAAGCAAACATAATAAAAAAGAGGTGAAGAAAAAGCACAAGAAATATACATGTAGACACAGAGACATATATGTTCACAAACACTCAGAAATCCCATAAAAACAAAAAAACTGCAAACCATAATATATAAACAAAGGACCCTTAAGGTATTCTTTAAAGAACCCTGCCAATACCTTATTATATAAAGGACCTCCAAGATTGTTATCCAGTTCGACTTTCATTTGCCAGGCAATGCTGAACTAGAGACTTAGATTTAAGCATGGTTTGCATACCCAGTGATACCCTAGTGGAAATTCGAATGTTTTCCTTTCCAAGCTACAAACTAGAAATAACTTCTGAGATAAAGATAGTGGCATGCATGTCCTTCCCTCTCATTGCTTGGGCTCTTTCTATCTCAGACCTTGCAGGCGCTGTGCATGCAGATACTGCTACAGACACTTTTAGTTCAATGCAACTCATATTAGAAGGCCTTGGGTGAGAGTTTTAACCACTTCGACCTATGGGAGTAATAGGATGATAAGAAATATCAATGGTTCATTTAAACTTTGATTGTTTCATTTTCTATACTCATGCTGGTTTGCAGCATGACCACCTTCATAGTCTCTGTGAGTTTTGACATGATGAATGAACAGGCAATCTTCAGAGGATGTAAAGAATTAAAGCTCAAGGAATGTATGAGGTGGCCCACTAGCCACTCAGGTAAGGTTACTAGCCACTCAAGACCGCGTGCCTGAACTTCATCTCTGAAATAATATACATGGTAGAAGAAGAGGATTGGCTCTTCCACACTGTCCTGCAATCTCTACACATGTGCAGTGGTTTGTGCACAGTTACACACATCTGTACTTAATCAAACACATGTACCCATAATGTAAGTACATTAAAATGTATAAAATCATATAAAAACAAGCAGACCTCCTACTGGAAGTTTCAGGGAGACTGCATTTATAGGATTTGGAGCTTGTTTGTTTCCTACAAACCTTCCATGCAGATGGGAGGTTTTACATCTACTTTCTCACGAGTAAGTCTTCGCTTGAAGCACTTGCCTGGGATTCCTGTAGAGTTGGTTTTTCTCACCACATATGAAGAATCCTCTGTGATTCTGAGTGCCCTAGATGCTGCTGAATTGAAAAATGCACATGTAACACAGACTTCCCACAATTGCTGAAGGCAGTCCCTCCTTTCTTTCTTTTACTGTAGAAGTATCTTTTCCATTTTCTAAACAACAGACAGTAGTAGTTTCCTTCCTAATACAAATGTCTCTGGTTTAGTTAAATAGATTTATTAGCTTCAAATCAGACAATACAATGAAAGTTCATTTTCAGAAGGGTTAAGTGGAATTGAATTTGTGTTGTGTATTACTAACTGAGAGACCAATTTATAACCACAGAGCACTTTGAGGTGAGTGGAAAAATTTTTTACAATTATAAAATGCATAAAATTCCTTACCAAATTTTTATCAAACTTGCTTTATATGTAAGATCAACCAAAAATTAACAGACAACTACCAAACAGTTAAAGCATACAACATGCCAATAAATTAAAAGAAAATGCTTATTTAGAAGTGGGAAAAGATAAGCTTTTATGGAAGCTGCTTAATTGTATAAGAAAGAGAAAATTCACTTTTCTTCACATGCTCAGAATTTAAGAGGGGGAAATGATCCATGCGATAATCCAGTTCTATGTACACAAAATTAAGCAAGATCCTCATAATTAATGTGTTAGTACACAATGCCTGACTCAAATTCTATCATAGACGCTAAAGTCCTGTCACTGCAGGCTCATCAGTCTCACTGTATTTATTATTATTATTATTATTATTATTATTATTATTATTAATTGCTGTTGTTTTTCTTTTTGTTGTAATTAAATAATTTAAATTTAAAATTTATTAAATTTCAGTAGGTGATGTTCAAGAAATGTATAAAACTTTTCATATTGACCAGGGACAAATGACTCTGCACTAAAAAACTAGATCTCATTACCCATACTATTATCTGGTAACAGTGTGCACAAGCAGACCTGAGACCTAACAAAGTTGTCCTTTAGTTCCTCATTTTGCTCACATCAGCATATGTAAACCATTGCCAAGTTCAGAGGCTAAGAATCTGCATAGTATGTTTCACAGACCAAGTACTCATCGATGACAGAAACTGTGGCTATGTACTGTGTTTATACTTTATTTCTCACGATGAAGGAACAGCTGAAAGCAAGAAACTGATGCTCTAAAGGGCTTACCAAGAAACTTCCCTGGACAATATTGGTATGAATTAGTACAATTTGACTAAAAGAACACTTTGTCCACCAGGCTTGGAAGATGTAAAAAATGTAAAAATATTAAATAGAAAAATGCAAAGCTGTACTTGTAATATAGTTAACAAAACACCCATGGAAGGAGTTACAGAGACAAAATTTGGAGCTGTGACGAAAAGATGGAGCATCTAGTGATTGCCATATCCAGGGATACATCCCATAATCAGCTTCCAAACGCTGACATCACTGCATACACTAGCAAGATTTTGCTGAAAGGACCCAGATATAGCTGTCTCTTGTGAGACTATGCCGAGGCCTAGCAAACACAGAAGTGGATGCTCACAGTTACCTATTGGAATGGGTCACACAGCCCCCAATGCAGGAGCTAGAGAAAGTGCCCAAGGAGCTAAAGGGAACTGCAACCCTGTAGGTGGAACAACAATATGAACTAACCAGTACCCCAGAGCTCTTGACTCTAGTTGCATATGTATCAAAAGATGGACTAGTGAGCCATCACTGGAAAGAGAGGCCCTTTGGACTTGCAAACTTTATATGCTCCAGTACAGGGAAACACCAGGGCCAAAAAGGGGGAGTGGGTGGGTAGGGGATTGGGGGGATGGGTATGGGCGAATTTTGGGATAGCATTGGAAATGAAACGAGGAAAATACCTAATTAAAAAAAAAGAGAGATAAAAAAGAGTTTATGGTTAATGAGGGTACATTTTTGTTAAGATTTGTTCACATAGCCTGTCTTCCACTTAGCTCTATTTCCATAGCCAATGGGATGAAATTCTGCCAGGCCTGTCTATCATCAATATGAGTGGATGTGCAACTACAATAGCCAAAACTAGGAGTTATCATGGAAGATCTCTTTTCTGAAGAAAAATTGAGGAAGAGTGGATAGGGGTAGCAAGAGTGGATGAGAAGTCGGGGAGCAGAGAAGAGAAGGAATACTAGTTTTGGGATGTTGATTGATTAATTTAAAAAATCAGCTCCAGGACAGATTATTTTCTGGTTTTAGAGAAAACTCATCTCAACAATTATTATTAAGGAGAATTTTATTCTCTGTGATCCTAGAGTGAATTCGTATTGGTGTGTGTGTCTGTGTCGGTGTGTCTCGGTGTGTGAACCTACCATGTTGCTTAAAGTAGCTAGCACAATATAATTTGTCTTTCATGAACTCACAAGCCAGGATTCACTTCTCTGACTACATGGCCATCTTAAGAAGAATCCTCCTGGCCAAGCAGTTGTTATTTAAACATAAACCTGGGATTCAATCTACCCTGCTTCTAATTGGGACCAAAAGTATAAGCCACATGTGTTTCTCTGCCAGACTACTAGTGGATGAGACCCTCGAGTATCCCAGATGCATACCATGTTGGAGAGGGTACATAAGCTCCCATGCACTGACCTTATCAATAAATTAAATGCTCAAACTTTTCTATAGAGAAAACAGCTATACTCATTTAAAATTAAGAAATCACAAGTTGTACATCCCTTTAGGCACAGGAGTAGTATGCAATCATTTAAAAATTCCAGTGTGTGTAATAAAAGCCAAAATAATCAAAGTCACTTTACTGCTCTCTTTTACTTCCACAGAGATGGATAACTAGTATGGACAGTGAGATCTGTAAGTGGACTTCAAATGCTTACAAGTTTCTTAGGTTTGTGCTGGCTTTCAGGTCTTCTTGTGTTCCCCAAGCTTCCTTGAAAATAGACAATGTCAAGGGAGAAACTGAGGTGACAACTACCATGCTTACACTGAAGGAAGACACAGTCTTATCATCTTGTTCATAAATTTACCTGAATCTTTGTTTTGGTATTCTATGACAGTCAACATTATAGCCACTGAAACTATGCCATGAATATTAATTCTTTCTGACTTCAAGGGCCCTAATAGCATTTTACATCTCTTCTGAGAAAAGTGAAGAATTAAATCATAGTCCATGGTACCTGAAACCAGAGGATAGTGTCTAAGAAAACATTGCTATGGACACAGATGTCTAACAAAAACATAGGTATGGATACAAATGTTAAACAAATACTCATTTCTTTTATTACTAATACAAAAAAATGTGTGGATAACACAGATAATGAAAGACAGTGGGAAACAACGTAGAATTCTATTGTATCTTTTTTTATGATATGAAACATAACTCTCCCAAATTTTCTAGATTTTAAACCTTCTTTACATTCTGTCCCTGCAATATGCTAATTTTCCTTAGCTTGGCAATTCTGTCTGAGTTTTCTGACTAAGTACATTCTGGTGTCTGAGAAGCCTTGATCATCTGTTAAACATTTTCTCACACAGGTTACATGTATAGGGATGGTCAGCAATGTGGGTCAGCTGGTGCTTAATGAGGTGACATTTTTGAAGGAATGGTCTCCCACATTCAATACAGTTAAACAGGATTCTCTCCTGTATAAAATCATTGATGTTCAACTAAATTTGTATTATGATTAAAGGTTTTCTGGCACCAGGAACACAGATGTAGTTTTATTTCTTAGTGAGTCAGATAATATATTTTAAAATCTGAACGATGTTTTTCTGTGTGTGAGGGTGCATGTGTGTGTGTGTGTGTGTGTGTGTGTGTGATATGTATTCAGGGTCCAAAGAGACCAGAAGACTTAGAGACACAAGTAGGTTTTTATTCTTGTTTTTTTGTTCTTTTGTTTTGTTTTGTTTTGTTTTGTTTTCTAGACAAAGTTTGTTTGTTTACCCCTGGCTTTCCAAAAACTCACTCTGTAGACCAAGGTGGCCTCAAACTCAGAAATTCGCCTGCCTATGCCCCCACCCCCCAAATGCTGGGATTGAAGACCTGTTCCCACACTGCCTGACATTAGACAGTTTTTTTGTTAAACTATATTTGATGCTATAAACAGAACGGGAAGTTTAACATGTACTGTTTAAGAATTGAGCCATCTCTTTCTTCACAATGCAAAGAATAACAAGAATGAATAAAGTAGAAAAATATTGTATAATAGATATGAGGGCTTATCTATAATTGTTTAAGAGTTAAATAATAACAACAAAAAGTCAAACAGCTCAGTCTGGACATATGTATACAAATTGCCAAGTAACTTTTAACAAAACACACAAGCAATTCAATGAAGAAAGGCTATAAATGTCAATAAATGATGGGGAGCCAATTGGACAATGTGATGAGTGTTCTTGGGTTTGAACTTTACTGCATCAAGAATTAATTAAAATCCAACTGACTGGGCAAGACCTTAAAGGATTTTTTTCTTAATAATTTGAAATGGCAAGATCCATTTTGAATCTGAATCTTTCAAGTGGGAAAAGTCACTTTAAACCTGGCACACACTTATATAAATGTTCTGCAACCTATATGAAAGACATGGAAGAAGAAAGTTTGTTTTCTTTGCCTGTTTGCCCTCATTGGGAAGCCCATTCCTTCACTGTCAATACAGGCCATTTTCAGTATTCCATAATACACTGGAGACTACCTGAGACAATCCACCTCATTGACTGAATAACTATGAGGTTCTTAGAATATCAGTTGGTAGACAGCTATTGTTGGATCACACCCTGTAATTCACTTTAAAGTATATTTAAACTACATTTAAAGTATATTATATAACAAAATATTATAAATGATAAAATATATTACATATAAAATAAATTATATATGATATATACACCATAGTTTTATAAAATTATGCATATATATAATTTGTGCTGTATGTTTTGTTTCACCCGAGAGCAGTGACACATAATAGGTAAAAGAGTCAGCCTCACACTCAATCTCAACTTCGTACTGTATGTAAAATAATTCACAAGGGCATGTAAGAACAAAAAAGATTTAGGAAAATTGGAGTATATGTATGATTAAGAGAGTTAAGAGTTCTAGATTTCATGGAAGAAATATTCATTCTAAGAGAAATAATTGATCCTCACTAAAATTAAGAACTTTCACGCTGAGCTGGATGGTGGTGGTGTGTGTTTTAAACCCAGAACTTGGGAGACAAAGGCAGGTGAGTTTGTGGTAAACATGCTGTACAGATTGATCTTGAGGAGAGCCAGGGTTATGCAGAGAAATTGTATGTTAAAAAAACAAAGAAAACAAACAACCCCAAAACAAAAAATAACATAGAAAATATTTTTTTTTCTGTAGCAGTTCCTGATTCAACAGTGAAGAAGCAATCTAAATCAATTATAACCCAAAAGGCAATATCTCCCAGAGTATATTTTTCACTGTTACAGTCCAGGTTACACAATGTATACACAAAGGAAAGGAGTTATAGTTAACCAGTTAAACTAGTCAGGTGGTTATCTTGTAGATGGCCAGCATTACAACACTGTAAAGTGTCTTCTTCCATGGGTTAGCATAGCCCATTCTTCCTTAGATAAATACATTTGTATATCGTCAAATATTAACATTCCTGAAGAAGAGAAAGGACTTGAATTTAATACTGAGGCAGAAGCAGTTGTTGTACCTGTCTGTGAATCATGGCAGGCTGCATACTGAGGAAATTATCAGTAACGAATTTAGGTGGAGAAACTGGGATAACCAGAGGTAGGCAAGTGGACCAGATAATTGGTTGTAAAATATCCAGTTTCCACTCTGATCCTGACAAGTCTAGTCGCCTGGAGATCAGTAAGTTTGAATGTACCAGAGAACACTAGTGGTCTTAGCAGCAGGAAAAATCAAAAATGAGACTGCCTGAATTCAAAAGGGAAATGTTAAAATAAAATAAAACAATAACATAAAGCAATCTGACTTTCTCCAGCCCCTCTATGGTCCAGTAGCCTCCATGGCTATTTAACACCAACAAACCACTAGTAAACACTAGTGTTGGGCAGATTTGTGTGTTGCTATAAAGCTGCCTTGATCATTTGCTTTCTTGGGTGTTATCCTTCATGAAGTTATTTCTCTCTTTTCCTTCTCTGTAAAATATATAAGACTAAACTTAAAAGCATTTTCTGAAGTGATACATGAGTTCCACCCTCTCTATATAAGATCTGTTTACCATGAGTCAGCCAAAATAAACTCTGCCTGACATTCTTAGGTTGGATTCTGAAAGAGGTGGTTTCTGTTGTCACTGGGGTGTCACTTAGTTCCCCATTCACTAGCAGCACCTAGAACATGGCACTAGGGTACAAAGGCCAGTGGAAGTCCTCCTCTCTCAACTCATGGATGTATTTTCATAAAAAAGATATTAATCCCAGCATCTATTCCACCTCTAGAGAACATGAATGCCAGCCTAGGCTCCTATACCTAACAAAACTCTCAATCACCATAGACGGAGAAAACAATATATACAAAGACAAAGCCAATTTTACACATAATCTTTCCTTAAATCCAGCCCTACAAAGAATAATAGGTGGAAAACAACAACACAAGGAGTGAAACTACACCATAGAAGAAACAAGAAAGTAATCTTACAACAAATCCACAAAAACATGCTTCCACCTCTAAGAATAAAACTAATAGAAAGTAACAATCACTTTACCTTAATATCTATTAATATGAAAATTAATATTACCATCATAACCTAATTGAATGAAATTCAAAAATATGAGGAATTAGAAATTGTCCGTTTTTCATTATGTTGTTCCTAATTTGGTAAATAGGATTAATAAGTCCAATATTGTATAATCCATATATTCTTTCTTCTTTTTTGTACATAACACTGTATTGCTGTGTGCCACATAATGGTCTTGAAAACATGCTTCCCCTATCTCAGCCTCTGTATTAGTAGGATTGTTTATTTGATATTTTTACACTATACTATGGTTTTCAGAACACCTTAAATTTTTCAAAACACTTTATAAACCAAAATAAATGTAGACAATTAATTTGGGAGGTGGCTTATAAGAGAACAGCAAAGAGTGAGACTAAAGGCTTTGCTTGATATTTATTATTATTGTATAAATTCTGAAGAGGACTTTATAAGTTACTATTATTCTAAGATGAATGCTTTTGAAAAAACATCACATCCAATGAAACTGAATTCTATCATCAACTAACTTCTGTGACACTCTCCAAGCAGAACAATTCTTCATTGAAACAGTTGATCAATGACTTCATGGATAGACCATCTTAATAAACACCCATTCCTTAAGTGAATGTACCCTGTTACCTGTGGCCTGAGAATGACAACAATCACTCAAATCAAATAGCTTTGAACATAGCAGGAAATTAGTATCCAAAAATCATGCCTACAGTTCATTCCTTGCCACAGCAGATATGTCAACTCTACCCTTAGTACTATGAAGGTAAAATACTTTGGTGATGTGAGGGACATTCAAGTACAGCCTTATTACAATGAAATCCAGTGTCCATAAATTGTTCTTCTTTTTTTCTTTTTTTTTTTTGTATCACAGTAAGCCAAGATTTTTTTTTAATTTTACAATTATTATATACTTTCTTCGTATACATTCCAAAAGTCCCCTCCTGCCTCCCCCCTTACCTCTCCTTGATCCCCAACATACCTACTCCCACCTCCAGGCCCTAGCAGTACCCTGAGCTGAGGCATATAACCTTCACAAAACCATAGGCCTCTTCCCCCACAGATGGCCTACCAGGCCATCTCCTGCTACACATTCAACTAGAGACATGAGCTCTGGAGGTACTGGTTAGTTAATATTGTTGTTCTTATTTAGGGTTTCAAACAACCTCAGTTCCTAGGGTACTTTCTCTAGCTCCTCCATTGGGGGTCCTGTGTTCCATCCAATAGATGATTGTGAGCATCCACTTCTGTATTTGCCAGTCACTGGACTATCCTCACACAAGACAACTTCAGGGTCCTGTTAGCATAATCTGTAAGTCAAGAATTTTAAGATCTCCTAAAAACACAACAAACAAACAAACAAACAAACAACAAACAAACCAAAAGACTATTTATGTTCACCAAAAAAACTAATAGTGATATATTATTTTAATATATCATACAGTTAATATATTTGGATTTATTTAAAATTTATGAGAAAAAAGTATTTTCAGTATTGCTGCAGACAAATATATAAATAAGACTAATCATTGATTGTTGTTTCTATCAAACAACATTTTTAATATTCATTTTTATTGTTACAATATTTTAGAAATATTAAGGAACATGATAAAAAATGGAAGGTTTGATAGGTTTTGAGTGGGCATCAGCTGGAGGAGTTGGGGTACAAAATAAAAAGAAGAATGTGATGTAAGTCTGTTTACTCAAAATATGTTTTTAGATGTTAACAAATTCAGATAAATTGAAATTATGTATATTTTCTTATCATAATGCAATAAAAATTAAATCAAAACATATTTCTAGAACTGGTGGGATTGCTCAGCAGTTATGAGAACGGGCTATTATTTTACAGTTCCTGAGTTCAATTCCCAGCAACAACATGGTGGCTTACTACCATATATAAAGTGATCTGATGTCCCCTTCTTTCATGAAGGTGATCCCATAAGAAGAGGACTCATACATTTTAAAAATGATAGACTTAAACACATTAAAATGTTTCTATTATTATTATTATTATTATTATTATTATTATTATTATTATTATTATTATTATTATTATTATTATTATTATTAATATTATGAAAGTGTCTAACTACTTCCTTTCATTTCTTTCCACCAAACCAGCCTTGGAAATCTAATGCACAAGTAGGAAAACACTGCAAGTAAATGGGCGGAATGCTCTTGGATACATGAAATACACACTAGACTAGTTGAAAAAATGGAAAAACTAGCTGTTAAGGGCAACTTTTGGTTGGGCAGTGGTGGTTCATGCCTTCAATCACAGCACTTGGGAGGCAGAGGACAAGGATTTTTGAGTTCAAAATCAGCCTGGTGTAAGTTCCAGGACAGACAGTGCTACACTGAGAAACCCTGTCTTGAAATTTAGTAATAATAATAATAATAATAATAATAATAATAATAATAGCACCTATTCTATGCGGAGGACCAGGCACAAAGCACCCACATTGTGGCTCATAACATATGCACAATCACAGTTTCAGAGAAACAGTGCTCTCTTGCGGCCTCTGTAGGCAACAGAGGCATAAGTGAGAGAGAGGGGCTGCTCAGCCTAGCACATAAGTGAGAGAGGGGACCTGGGCAGCCTAGCATATAAGTGAGAGAGAGGCCCTGCCCAGCCTAGCACATAAGTGAGAAAGAGGGCCTGCAAGGACTAACATCTAAGTGAGAGAGAGGTCCTGGGAAGCCTAGCACATAAGAGAGAGAAGGGCCCTGGGCAGTGTAGCACATAAGAGAGAGAGAGAGAACATGTGAAGCCTAGCACCTAAGAGAGAGAGAGAGAGAGAGAGAGAGAGAGAGAGAGAGAGAGAGAGAGAGAGAGAGAGAGAGAGAGAGAGAGAGAGAGAGAGAGAGAGAGAGAGGACCTGCCCAGCCTAACGCCTAAGTGAGAGAGAGGGCCTGAGCGGCCAAGCACATAGGTGAGAGAGAGAGGGCCTGCACTGCCTAGCACACTCTTCTATCAAGCTGAGGACTAGGAAAGTAGAGAGAGGAGAGTACCAGAGGTTGTAGGAAATCTGCATGTTCCCTTCTGAACTCTTAGGGCAGCATAGACTCTTCTGGTGTGCATGTGTACATGCAGAAGTCCACATTATTAAATGTTTATGCACATAAATAAATAAAAAACCAAAAATGCTTACAAGAGCCTCTACAGCTGAAATTAAGTAGAGCCATTTGCTGTATTTCATATGTTACATATTTGTTCTGGATTTTCAAGTTTGTAAGCACTTGTCAACCAACAAACTGGAAATCATTTGTCTTAAAGCCAGTAGATTACTCCCACCTTCTAAAATCTCCCTTCAAAGTACTTGGTATTCCGTGAACGCATGCGCAGGGTGTATTCAGCCAATCAGCACAGTTCTTTGGTGAGACCTATTTGCTCCAGCTGGCATCACAAAGGATCCTCTGAGGCTTCTGTCCGGGTGTGGCCCCTGACAACGGGTTTTTTTTTTTTTTTTTTTTTTTTTTTTGCCATTGAGGAGCTAAGCACAGAAGGGTGCGGTTGGGAAGGTGTTCTCCTCTTAGATGAGCTGTAAGTGATAGTCTGCCCTGATCAGGGTTGTTGGACAGTTAATCGAGGTGTGACAGGGTGGGGAATCTCAGGCCCAGGAGGCCACTATGTGAGGAAAAGCCTCCTGATCGCCATTTTCTGTGGAATCTGAGGGTGAATGGAAGGTGGAGGACCATATTCATGGAAGAGGATCGAACAGGTCAGGGCCATAGAGAATTGGGAACCCTTGGAAGAGAAAAGCTTGGGGCCTGGGGATAGGATCAGAGAACCAGCTGCAGGACTGTGGGTCAGGGAACAGGGATCCATTGGTGAGATGCCTTGGCGATTGTCCTGTGTGATATTCAGGATCCCTTAGAAACACACTGAGGATTCCTCCCTCCTCATTGTCTTCTCTATGGTGTGTTCCTTTGGTATAGACTGTATGAACATTGCAGACAGTAGAATGGCATAGGAAGATGAATGAAAAGAAGAAGAGGAGATAATTGTAAGAGATTCATAAGTCATTGGGGATGGATTCTGACCACAGATCTTTCTGTCTCAGTCTCCCATGTATTGGGATTAAAGACTTGCACCACCAATTTCAGCTTTTTCTCTCAGTTTAGGTTCTGTAGGATGGGATCTATCTTTGTAGTTTCAGCTGGCCCGGCTTGGCCTGGCCTTGAACTTACAATCTTCAGATGTTTGAAATCCTCGGCTTCCCCAAATCCCTAATTTCTCCAATATAAGGTCTTTCTGTGTGGGTGGTGGTGGTAGTTCATGTTTTTTTGTAGACTTAGTGGTGGATCTTTTTGATATGAATATACAGTTACCATGTTCTTTATCTTTCTGGATAGAACTGTGAGTTTACCTTAGACTGAGATAAACTGGTAAACAGAATTGCTGATGTTTTGTTTAAAAATATTCTGTGGGAGATAGGACCAAAATTCAGATGCCTCAAAGGTTAAAGGATGTTGCTCATCATTTTTTTGGGAGGAGGGGAGGACTCATATGTTGAAGGTTGGCAAGTTTTTGTCTCTTTTTAAACTGAGAAATGGCAGATTGATAACTTAGGTTCTAAAGGAGGTTTTTAAAGAAGTGAGTTAAAGAAGTTTTTAAAACAAGTTGTGAGGGAGAGGGACATGATAAATGGGATACACGGAGGAAATGGTACGGGTAAGTATATATATATGCATCACCATATTGAATATGTACACAGAACTCTCTGATAAAGGCAATTGATTAAAAATATACATGTTAAGTAAAAAAGAAATGATCTTTCATTGAGCTAAAATAATTATTTGATGTTTTGTTATTTTTAATTATTTAAATGATAATTTTTAATCAGGTAACTAAGTTCTTTTTTTTCCTTTTTATTTTTATTGTTTTTTATTGTTTTTTTTTCTTTTTTATTAACTAAGAAGACTACTGAGTTCTTATGAGAAGAATGGCTCTTAAGAAATTGAAGGTGATACCAAAGGAAGGTTACTTATTACTTTTGGACTTTGATGATGAGGATGATGACATAAAAGTTTCAGAGGAGGCTCTTTCGGAAGGTATAGCATTTCCAGTATTAATTGTGTCCTGCAGTTCATTAGACTTTACCTAGTCACCTGAAATGGAAGAAGTCTTTGTTAAGAGCTTACATATACTTCATTTCTAATTTTACCTATATCTCTCTATTCCTATATACAAGGTTTTGCAGCACATAAACCTACTCTTGGAACTATATCAGCATATGTTGAGAGAGAAGAACTTTCTTGATTTCACCTCAAGAAAAGACGTGAACATTGTTCGTATAATATGTTTGCCAAACATGAATTTATTTCATAAAACCTGCAAATAAATTATTTCCTTTCTTTTTCTATTATATATTTTCCTTATTTACATTTCAAATATTATCCCCGTTTCTAGTTTCCACTCCAAAAAATCTCCTGTCCTCTCCCCTCTCCCCCATCTCCCCAACACACCATCTACCAATTCCTAACCCAGGTATTCCCCCATACTGGGGCATAGGATCTTTACAGGAACAAGTGTCTCTCCTCCCATTGATGCCTGACTAGTCCATCCTCTGCTACATATGAAGCTGGAGTCATATGTCCCATTATTTGTTTTCATTGATTGGTGGTTTAATCCCATGGAATTGTGGGGTACTTGTTAGTTCATGTTGTTTTTTCTTCTAGGGGCCTGCAAACTTCTTAAGCTCCTTAGGTATTTTCTCCAGCTCCATAATTGGGGACCCTGTGCTAAGTCCAAAGGATGTCTGTGAACATCCACTTTTTTATTTGTCAGGCATTAGCAGATCCTCTCAGGAGACAACTATATCATTCTCCTGCACCCAAGCCCTTGTTGGCATCTTCAGTAGTGTCTGGATTTGGTGGTTGTATATGGGATGGATCCCCAAGTGAGGCAGTCTCTGTATTCTTTTATTCTCAGCTCCAATCTTTGTCTCTGTAACTCCCTCCATGATTATTTGGTTCCCCATTCTAAGAAGGAATGGAATATCCACACTTTGGTCTTCTTTCTTCAGTTTCATGGGTTTTGCACATTTTACCTTGGTTATTCTGAGCTTCAGGGATAATATCCACTCATCAATGTGTGAATATCATGTGTGTTTTTTGTGATTGGGTTAACTCTCTTAGGAAGATATCATCCAGATCCATCCATTTGTATAAAAATTTCATGAATTCATTGTTTTTAATAGCTGTGTAGTAATTCATTAAGTAAATGTACCATATTTTCTATATACATTCCTCTAAAGAGAGTCATCTGGTTTCATTTCAGCTTCTTGTTATTATACATAAGGCTGCTATGGACAAAGTGAAGCAAGTTTCCTTATTACAAGTTTGAACTTCTGGGTATAACCTTATCAATTTTATGAGGTCCCATTTGTCCATTTTTAATCTTATAGCACAAGACATTGGTGGTATTTTTTTTTCAAGAATATTCCCCCTTTGCCCATGTATTCCAGGCTATTCCCCACTTTCTCCTCTATAAGTTTCAGTGTCTCTGGTTTTATGTGCAGTCCCTTGATCGACTTAGACTTGAGCATTGCACAGGGGATGAGAATAGATCAATTTACATTCTACTACATGCTAACTGCCAATTGAACCAACACCATTTGTTGAAAATGCTGTCTCCTTTCCACTAGATGGTTTTAGCTCCTTTGTCAAAGATCAAGTGACTATAGGTTTATTTCTCTGACTTCAGTTCTATTTCATTTATCTACCTGTCTACCACTATACCTGTACCATGTAGTGTTTATCACAATTGCTTTGTAGTGCAGCTTGAGGTCAGGCATGGTGATTCCACAAGAGGTTCTTTTATTGTTGGGAATAGTTTTTCCTATACCAGGTTTTTTGTTGTTGTTGTTGTTGGTTTGTTTTTTTTTGTTTGTTTGTTTGTTTGTTTTTATCAAATTCCAGGAGAATTTGTAAATTGCCCTTTCTAACTCAGTAAAGAATTGAGTTGGAATTTTGATGGGGATTGTATTGAATCTATAAACTACTTTTGGCAGAACAGCCATTTTTACTATATTAATCCTTCCAATCCATGAGCATGGGAGTTCATTCCATGTTCTGAGATCTTGTTTCATTTCTTTCTTCAGAGACATGAAGTTTTTATCATATATATCTTTCACTTTCTAAGTTAGAGTCACACCAAGCTATTTTATATTATTTGTGAGTATTGTGAAGGGTGATTTTTCCCTAATTTCTTTCTCATCCTCTTTTTCCTTTGAGTAGAGAAAGGTCACTGATATGTTTGAGTTAATTTTATATTCACCTACTGCACTGAAGTCATATATATGGTTACGATTTCTCTGGTACATTTTTGGGTCACTGATACATGCTATCATATATTCTGGAAATAGTGATATTTTGACTTCTTCCTTTCCAATTTGTATTCATTTGTTTTCCTTTTGTTGTCTAATTGCTCTGGTTAGGACTTCAACTACTATATTCAATAGGTATGAAGAAAGTGGGCAGCCTTGTCTAGTCCCTGATTTTAATGGGATTGTTTCATTTAGTTTAATGTTTCCTACTCGTTTGCTGTCTATTGTTTTTTTTTTTTATGTTTAGATATGGGCCTTGAATTCCTGACCTTTCCTGGACTTTTATTATGAATGGGTGTTGTGTTTTGTCAAATGTTTTCTCAGCATCTAATGAGGTGATCATGTTGTTTTCGTCTTTGAGTTTGTTTCTATAGTGGATTAAGTTGACAGATTTCCATATATTAAACCATCCCTGCATTACAGGGATGAAGCCTACTTGACCATGATGGATGATCGTTTTGATGTATTCTTTTATTTGATTTGCAGTGATTTTATTGAGTATTTTTGCTTCGAAATTCATAAGGGAAAATGGTCTGAAGTTTCCTTTCTTCATTGAGTTTTTGTATGGTTTGAATATAATTGTAATCTGGCTTCATAGAACAAATTCAATAGTGTTCCTTCTCTTTTGATTTTGCATAATAGTTTGAAGAGTTTTGGTATTAGGTCTCCATGTGTAAGACCCCGAAGATGGACCTCCTCTCAAGTCCAGTAAAGTCCCGGGATGAGCTGGCCAGCACCCCAATGACTTGAGAGAAATCCACACCTGATGCAAACTGCAAGAGGTTTTATTATCAGCTAGCTAAGGACAAACTCCTTCCACTGTGCAGGGCAGGGGCGTATGACTCTGAGATGTGACAGAAGAAGGTTTTTATTAGCTAGCTGAGGAATTGGGATGAGTTGGGAGGAGAGTTTGGAGGAGTTGGGAAGAGTTGGGAGGAGTGTTCTTCTCTGCCCGGATGTCCTTGGCAAAACTCCAATTTTCGAATCTCTAGCTGTAAGGCTCAGAAACCAAAAGGCTTTTTGGTGGCTGTAGATAACATAGAGTCTCTTTCTGGCTGTATTTTTATAAATCAGGGAAAACAATCTTGGAGAATATCCAGGTGCTTTACCTTCCAGGGAGAAACGCTCTAAGTTGTAGTCTCACATTTCCCACTCCTTCTAGTACATAGTTCTGATCTTATAAGTTAGAAAATTAAACCTCTGGCCCAGCTGCCAAACAAAGCCAACATGAAGTCACAGCTTTAGGATATGTAAGATTGAGAACCTCAGAAGCCCCTTGAATGAGACAAAAGAGCCTCTTGCCAGTGGGAGGAGGGAGGGAGGGAGGTTCCTGTGCAGTGCCCACTGTGCGTGAGCAGTGCCAGGCCAGTGGGCCATGGCAGGCTGGATGCCAGAACTGGGCACATGCTGGAGGTGTGGCAGCAGGGCTTGTGAGAATCATCAGGGAGAGTCCTTTTGATCTGAGTTCAAGTTTGCCAGAATGGTGGCACCAGACCAGGACAGGTACTCCTGTTTGAAATTTATGTGGCACCAAGATGGTTTCTGGTTCGTATGTTTTTTGTTTTTGTGTTTTTGTTTTAGTTTTTTATTGTGTTTCAACATTTCCAAGGCATCTTTTCTGACCAGTTGTAGGTCCTTCAAGTGAGCTAGTGGGAGTTCTGAAAAAGAAACATGAGTGTCAAACATTCCCCCTGCTTCTGTTAAAGGGGGGGGGTCCCCAGTTGAGGAGTTCGAATGGTGTAAGTTTAAATTTCCCTGTGGTGTTCCATACTCAGAACAAGGTGAAGGGAAAAAGAGCTGCATAATCTTTTCTGCAGGTCTCTAAAACCAATTTAGTCAAGGTTTCTTTTAATGCTCTATTCATGTGTGTTTTTGAGCTTTACTAAAGTTTCTTTTATGAGTGTGGATGACATTGCATTTGGCGTATAAATGTTCAGAATTGGGAATTCATCTTGGCAAATTTTAACATTGATGAATATGAAGTGTCCCTCCTCTTTTTTTTTTGATAACTTTGGGTTGAAAGTCGAATTTATTTGATATTAGAATGGCTACTCCAACTTGTTTCTTTGGAACATTTCCTTGGATAATTGTTTTCCAGCCTTTTACTCTAAGGTAATATCTGTATTTGTCCCTGAGATTTGTTTCTAGTATGCTTGGTCTTGCTTACACATCCTGTCCGTTATTCTATGTCTTTTTATTGGTGAATTGTGTCCGCTGATATTATGAGATATTAAGGAAAAGTAGTTGTTGCTTCCTGTTATTTTTGTTGTTAGAGTTGGAATGTGATTCATGTAGCTTTCTTCTTTTAGGTTTGCTTCAAGATCAATTTCTTGGTTTTTCTAGAGTGTAATTTCCCTCCTTATATTGGAGTTTTCCCATTATTACCCACTTGATGGGCTGGATTTGTTCGAGCATATTGTGTAGATATCGTTTTGTTTTCTCAATCTATTGTAAAATTTTTTGATGCGTCTAGTAGCCTTGTCTGGCATTTCTTTTCCCTTAGGGTCTGTATGACATCTGCCCTGGATATTATGGCTTTCATAATCTCTGGGGATAAGTTAGGTATAGTTTTGATAGGATTTCCTTTATAAGTCACTTGACCATTTTCCCTTAGTGCTTTTAATATTCTTCTTTTTCTTTTCTTTTTTTTTTATTATGCATTTGGAGTTTTGATTTCTATATGATGGAAGAAATTTCTCTTGTGGTCCAAACTATTTGGAGTTTTGTAGGCTACTTGTATATTCATAGGCAACTCTTTCTTTAGGTTAGGGAAGTTTTCTTCTATAATTTTGTTGAATATATTCACTGTCCCTAAATTTGAAATACTTACTTGTCATTGATACCTATTATCCTTAAGTTTTGTCATCTCCTTGTGTCCTGGATTTTCTCGGTGTAAATATTTCCTTTCTAAAATCTCTTCCAAAAATTTACATGGAGAGTTTTTCGAGAGAAATTCAAATCGATAGTACTTTATTAACTATTACTTATATAGAATCCTTTCAAATGTTTCTGTTTTCTATTGTTAATACAGTAAAGAGCCCAGCGTTTGATAAAAATGAGAATATATCGCCTCAAGCAGAAGCAGATGAAGATATGGGGTAACATTTTCAATATTTTTTGCCAGCTCAATAGATTACTTCATAAGTAGTGTTTGTATTCCCTTCACTGGAGAAGTAGATTCAGGAAGATAGCAATACAAATCAGACACTGCTATATGTTGAGTTCAAGCCCAGCTTGAGGGCCTTCAGACCTTGTGATAACAAACACATAGCAACTAGTACAATATGACCACCTGCCTGAGATCTTCCAAGATATACACACAAAGAAAAGGAGAAAAATCATGAAAATAAGAGGGGGACCATCTGGCAAGAAGAAGGGTCTCAGCAAGAGTGGGAGACTAATGAATAAACTACTGTGGGTGTAAATGTATGAATTGGTAAAAGTAAAGGATACAAGATCACTTTGATACTCCACCATGTAATATATATATATATATATATACATATGTATATGTATATATATATATATATATATATATATATGACATTTGTTCTTAACCAAACATTATATATTTATTATAAATAATTAAAAGAAAGTTCTTTTTAAAGTTTTGTGTGGGTAAGAAAAATGTCCTACCAGTCCACTATATTTCTTGCATTAATTTTTTATTTTCCTTTCTTCACAGAGATGAAGTAGACAGTATGTTGGATAAATCTGAAGGTATGTGTTTTTGGAGGTATTTGCCTGTTTTTTAAAGAGGTCAGAAGAGGGCATCAGATTTCTAGACTGTATAGCAAAAGGGGACAATTTTAGGGTTCACAGTAATTGTAGTTTCCTTTAAAACACATATGAGATAACTTCTCAGCAAACATTCAGAATGCAAGATTAGCTGAAGATGTAGCTCAGTGGTAAATCACCATTTAAAAGTGATGAGTTTCATCTTCAGTGGCAAAAATAAACAAACAAAAACAAACAAAGAAACAAAACAAAACAATAACAATAAAAACCCCAAACAAACCAACAAATGCACCAAATTAACAAAAATCCTACCAAACAAGCAAAACACAGTTATAAGTCTTGCAAATGAAATGTTAGGTTGTCCAGTTTGCCAAATTAACTGCAAATTGTAAAATGAGCAAGAAACCGAGTTTGCTCTTGTAAGGAAACAAGCAAAACCAGCAATAAGCATTTTAGGAGCCTAAACTTAGGCATGATTAGAGAAGAAAAAAAAATATACAGTGGCTACCACAAGAGAACAAACCTCTCAGAGGGGCTAGAGAGATGGCTGTTTTGGTAATGTGCTTTCCTTGAAAGTATATAAATTAAGGAGGGGGTCTTAAATCGGCTTTAAAAATGCAGGCTGCAACCCAGTGAAAAGTAGGTGGAGACAGCTTGCTGCTAGCCAGGCTAGTGGCATTGGTGAGCTGCACAATCAGAGAGAACCTGTCTCAAGTTTTAAGTTTGGGCAGTCAGAGGTGGTTCATGCCTTAATCCCAGCAGTTGGTAACCAGGGTGAGGTCCAGGACTACAACCCTGCCTTGAAAAAAAAAAAAAAAAAAGGAAGTTGGAATGTGATTGAGAATGAAGCAAATGTCTATTTGTCGCCTTCTTATGCATACTTATACTGAAATGTATATGCATCAGTTTTTTACAATACTCTTTATCTGATTTACACAATCCATTAAAATGATGGTTTTTGTCTTTTTGTTTTTTCTCTTTGAGGAAATTGTCAATATTAAGAAAGTGTTATAATTTTGTAATCTCCACTGTATAGTACAAATAAACATGTTTCAAGAAAAATGATCAGCACACCTTAAAAGACACAAAGGACAGGGATGGAAAGATGGCTTAGAAATTAAGAGCACTTGTTTTTGGACAGAACCTAGTTTTAGTTCCTAGGACCCACACAATGGCTCAAACCCATTTTTAATTCTATATCCATGGGTTTTGGAATTCTCTTCTAGTTTCTATGTGCACCACACATGCATGTTTATAAATACAAACATGCAAAAACAAATTACTTAAATAAATAAAACAATTGAAAATTACAAACAACAGCACCTTCATCTGAAACAAAGTAGGAGAGTCTTGTTTGGGGTCCATTTTATTTTAGCTTTCAAGTTAGTATTGTAAACTTGGAAAATGGAAAGCCTCTGGGTAGTAGTGGCAGCTAAAATACTACCTCCTTTTTGCTCTTCAATGACAGACGACTGATTGAGCCTTTCTCACCCTTAGTACACATGTGCAAACACTGCCAATCAGCAAGGGCCTTGGCTGAGATTGTTTTCCGCTATCCAAACCCTGTTACCCAGTATGCTTTGTGGTAGTCATCAAGCCGAGTTCTTGTGGAAGCAAGGTTCTTGAGGAAGCATGGTAGGGAGAAGTCTCAGTAGAGGTAGTCAATTGTCTGTTGAAAGATGATTAATCCTGTTTGAGCTGGGGGCCTGTGTGGGGAAGAAGGTGGAGGGGTGGAGGTGTTACTTTAGGAGTAAGGAGAGGAGGTGACCCTCACTGGACTCAGGAAGGTACTGCTTCCAGGCTCACAATCAACTTTTCCCACTTAGGTCTCTGCTGAGAAAAACAGAGAACTTCGCTAAGGGCAGGGGTTTGAACAGAATTATTTTCTAACAGAAAGCAGGAAGGCCAGGGAATTGGAGACCCTGGAAGTCTTCTTGGGGCTTGGGGAGGTGAGGAGTGAGTAAATTGGAAGTCAGTTAGTGGAGCCAACAGACTAAAACCTTCTTTTAGCTGCTGCTGCCTGCCAGGAATTCATTAAAAACGAACTGAAAACCAGTCTTCATTTACCTCTACCTGTTGTTAAAATGGCAGATTCCCGAAATTTCTATGTATAGGCTCCAATTGCCTCAAAATACAGAGGCTCCTCTCAGCCTCAGAAGTGCTGGGACTTCAGACATAATTCAGGCCAGGTTGTTGTTATTTATTTGTTGTTTTGGTTTAGGACAGTAAGCTCTAACTCTATATCTCAGGATTGTCTGAAACCTCACCTGCAGCTTTGACTGGCCTTGAAACTGAAGTCCCCAGCCTTACAAATGTACCTGGGCCTGAGGAAATATGTGTTCTTTATTTTTTATATTTAAAATTTGTTTGTTTGTTTGTTTGTTTGTTTGTTTTTTATTCCTTTTTTCCTTGTTGAAGATTGAAACCAGAGCTTCTTGCTGTAGCAGTAACATATTTGTCCAGCCAGAAAAACTTTATATTTTAGATCTGCTTTAGATTTGTATTATGATGAAAAATATTGAGGAGCTTGGTTATGATAAAAGCAACCATGATTTCATTTGGAGATTGAGATGCAAACACATTTACTCTAATTTATCAAAACCCTAGCAACAATGGGACCAAAATTTAGATCATCGTGTGATTGCATATAAACCCACTTGAAGTCACAGTTAAAGCCATCATATTAGGTGTGTGTGTGTGTGTGTGTGTGTGTGTGTGTGTGTGTGTGTGTGTGTTTATTTACATTTCAAATATTAGTCATTTCCTGGTTTCACCCCAGAAATTCCCTTTACCATTCCACCCTCCCTCTGCTTCTATGAGCATGTTCCCCCACCCACCAACACCCATGTCCCTGCTCTAGTATTTGCCTACACTGGGACACCAAACTTCACATGACCAAGGACCTCTCCTCTCATTGATGTTTGACAAGGACATCCTCTGCTATGTATTTAGCTGGAGCCATGGGTCCCCCTCTTTGTTTGCTGGCTTCGTCCCTGAGTGCTCTGGGGTGGGGGGCGGTCTGCTTGGTTCATATTATTGTTCTTCCTGTAAGGTTACAAACCCCTTCAGCTCCTTCAGTCCTTCCTCTAACTCTTCCACTGTGGACCCCATAATCAGTCTGATTGTTGGCTGTGAGCATGAGCCTCTGTTTTTGCCAACCTCTGGCAGAGCCCCTAAGGACACAGCCATATTAGGCTCCTTTCAGCAATCATTTGTTGGTATCCACAATAGTGACAGGGTCTGGTGTTTATATACGGGATGGATCCACAGGTGGGGCAGATTCTGAATGGTCGTTCCTTCAGTCTCTGCCCTGCACTTTGTCTCCATATTTCCTCCCAGTAGTATTTTGTTCCCCATTCTGAGTAGGACGGAAACATGCACACTTTTTTCTTCCTTCTTAAGGTTTATGTGGTCTGTGAATTACATTTTGGGTATTCTGAACTTTTAGGATAATATCCACTTATCAGTGAGTGCATACCATATTTTTTCCTTTGGGATTGTGTTACCTCATACAGGATGATATACTTTAGACATATACGTTTGCGTGTGAACTTCCTGAAGTCATTTTTTCTTTATGGTCACTATACATTTTTATCACTATTTCTCTATAATACAGCTTGAGGTCAGGGATGATTCCCCCTGAAGTTCTTTTATTGTTGTGAATAGTTTTACAATATCCTGGATTTTCGTTATTCCAAATGATTTTGCATATTGCTCTTTCTATCTTTATAAAAAATTAAGTTTGAATATTGATGGAGAGGGCATGGAATCAGAGCTTACTTTTGGCAAGATAGACATTCTTACTAAATTATTTGGGACACCAATCTATGGCCATGGGAGATCTTTCCATCTTCTGAGAATTTCAATTTCTTTCTTCAGAGACATGAAGTTCTTGTCCTACAGAACTTTGACTTGCTTTTTTCGTGTCACACCAAGGTATGAGACTATTGTGAAGAGTGTTGTTTCCATAACTTCCTTTTCAGCCTGTTTATCCTTTGAGTAGAGGAAAGCTACTGATCTATTTGAGTTAATTGTATATCCAATCACTTTGCTAAAGTTGTTTCTCAGGCTTAAGGGTACTTTAGTGGATTTTTTTGGGGTCACTAAATATACTATCTTATTACCTATTAATAGTGATATTTTCATTTGTTCTTTTCCAATTTTTAACTTTTTGACCTCTTTTTGTTGTCTATTTAATCTGGCTAGAACTTCTAGTACTATAGTGAATAGGTAGGGAGAGAGTGGGAAGCCTTGTCATATATTAGTGGGATTGCATCGAGTTTCTCTCCATTTATTTTGATGTTGGATCCTGGTTTGCTACTATGTTTAGTTATGGGCCTTGCTTTCTGAATCTATCCAAGACTTTCATCATGAAGGTGTGTTGATTTTTTTTAAATGATTCCTCAGTGTCTAATGAGATAATACTGTGTTTTTTTCCTTGAGATTCTTTACATATTGGATTACATTGATGGATTCCCATATATTGAACCATTCCTGTATCCCTGGGATGAAGCCGCTTGATCATGTAGGATGATCATTTTGATGTGTTCTTGGATTGTGTTTAACAGGATGTTATTGAGTATTTTTGCATCAATATTTATAAGTTAAATTGGTCTGAAGTATCCTGTCTTCATTGGGATTTTGTATGGTTTGGGTATAAGAGTAAATGTGGCTTCATAGAACAAATTAAGTAGTGTTCATTTTCTTTTGTTTTTGCATAATAGATTGAAGATTGTTGGTATTGGTGTTTCATTGAAAGTCTGATAGAAATCTGTACTAAACCCATCAGATACGGGGCTTTTTTTTTTTTTGGAGGGGGGAGCTCTTAATGACTGCTTCTATTTCTTTGGGGGTTATGGGAGAGTTTACAGGGTTTATCTCAACCTGATTGAAATTTAGTACCTGACATCTGTCTAGATAATTGTCCAATTCATCCAGATTTTCCACTTTTGCTAAGTTACAGGCTTGTATAGTAGGATCTGATGATTTTTTTGGATTTACTAAGTATCTGTTGTTATGTCTCCCTTTTCATTACTGGTTTTGTTAATGTTGATATTTTCCCTGTGCCCTGTAATTAGTCTGGCTAATGTTTTATCTATCTTGTTGACTTTCTCAAAGGTCCAGCTACTAGTTTGTTTGATTTTATGTTATAGTTCCTTTGTTTCCACTTGTTTGATTTCAGCCCTGAGTGTGATTATTTCCTGCCTTCAACTCCTCTTGGGTGAATTTCCTTCCTGTTATTCAAGGGGTTTTAGGTGTTCTGTCAACCTACTACTGTATCTTCTCTCCAGTTTCTATTTAGAGGCATTCAGAGCTATGAGATTCCCTTTAACACTGCTTTAGTTGTGTTCCACAACTTTCAGTATGTAGTAACTTCATTTTTTTTAAACTCTAAAAAGTCTTATATTTATTTTTTTTATTTCTTCCCTACCTGATTTATCACTGACTGGATTTTTGTTCACCTTCTACGTGTACATGGGTTTTCAATTATTTATATTATTATTTCAGATCAGCCTTAGTCCTTGGAGATTAGATAGGATGTATGAGATTATTTGGATATTTTTATATCTGTTGAGGCATGTTTTGTGACTGATTATATTGTTAATTTTGGAGAAGGCGTCATGAGGTGCTGAGCAGAATGGACAATTTTTGTTCTAGAATAAAATGTTCTATAGATATCAACTAATGTATTTGTTTCATAACTTCTGTTAGTTTAACTGTGTCTTTTTTTTAATTTTTCTTTCCAGGATCTTTCCATTGATGAGGGAGGGTTGTTGAAGTCTTCTGCTATTATTGTGTGTCGTGCAATGTGCATTTTTAGCTGTACTAAAGTTTCTTATATGAATATGGATGCCATTGCATTTGGACTATAAATGTTTAGAATTGAAAATTCATCTTGGTAAATTTTAACTTTGATGAATATGAAGTGTCACTCCTTGTCTTTTTTGATAACATTGGGTTGAAAGTCAAATTTATTTGATATTAGAATGGCTACTCCAAATTTGTTTCTTTGGAACATTTGCTTAGAAAATTGTTTTCCAGCCTTTTACTGTGAGGTAATGTCTGTCTTTGTTCCTGAGGTTCGTTTCTGGTATGCTGGGTCTTGCTTACACATCCAGTCTGTTAGTCTATTTCTTTCTAATTGGTGAATAGAATATGGCGATATTAAGAGATACTAAGACAAAGTCTTTGTTTCTTCCTGTTATTTTTGTTGGAACTTTGTTCATGTAGCTATCTTCTTTTAGGTTTACTTCAAGATTAATATCTTGTTTTTGCTAGCATGTGATTTCCCTCCTTATATTGGAGTTTTCCCTTTATTATCCCTTGAAGGGTTTGATTTGTTCAAAGATATTGTGTAAATATTGTTTTTTCACGGAATACCTTGTTTTCTCAATCTATGGTAAAATAGTTTTGCTGCATATTATAGCTTTGGCTCTTATTTCTGCTCTCTTAGTGTCTGTATGATATCTACCGTGGATCTTATGGCTTTCATAGTCTCTGGGGAGAAGTTAGGTGTAATTCTGATAGGAATTCCTGTATATGTTACTTGACCATTTTACCTTACTGCTTTTAATATTTTTTCTTTGTTTTGTGCATTTGGTGCTTTGATTAATATATGATGGCAGGGATTTTTGTTTTTGTTGTTGTTTTTCTGGTCCAAACTATTTGGAGTTCTGCATGCTTCTTGTATGTTCATGGACATCTCTTTCATTAGGTTAGGAAAGGTTTCTTTTATAGTTTTATTGAAGATATTCACTGACCCTATAATTTGGAAATCTTACTTCTCATCTATACCTGTTATCCTTATGTTTTTTCTTCTTCTTGTGTACTAGATTTCCTGGATGTACTTAATTTTACTTAGTTTTTAAAATCTGTTTCAAAAACTCAAAACGGGCAGTTTTTCCAAAGAAATTCAAATTGATAGTACTTTATTAACTATTACTAATATGGCATACTTTCAAATGTTTACATTTTCTATTGTCAATACAGTAAATAACCCAGCAATTGGTAAAGATGGATATATATCGCCTCAAGTAAAAGGAGATGAAGACATGGGGTAATATTTTCAATTCTTTTTCTTTTTTTCTTTTTTTTTTTTTTTTTTGCCAGTTCAATAGAGTACTTCAAAAGTAGTGTTTGTGTTACCTTCACTGGAAAAGTAGATTCAGGAAGATCAGCATTTCAATGTCAGATGCTGCTATATGTTAAGTTCAAGCCCAGCTTGGGATCCTTTAGACTTTGTGATCACAAACACATAGGAACTCATACAATAGGACCACCTGCATGTGATATTTGACACACTCAAAGAAAAGGAGAAACATCATAAAAATAAGTAGGGGACTATCTGGGAAAAAAAAGGGTCTCGGCAAGTGTGGGAGAGTTATGAATAAACTCCTTGTGGGGTGTAAACGTATGAATTGTTAAAAGTAAATAATCCAAGTTCAAGTTGGTAGTCCACCACATATTTTATATGCATATGACATTTGTTCCAAACCAAACATTATATATTTATTATAAAAAATTAAAGAAGGTTCTGTGTAAAGTTTTGTGTGTGGTAAAAAAAATGGCCTACCAGTCTACTATATTTCTTGCTTTAATTTTTTATTGTTCTGTCTTCACAGACATGAAGTAGCCAGTATGTTGGATAAATCTGGAGGTATGTGTTTTAAAAATATTTCCCTGTTTCTTGAAGAGGCCAAACGAGGGAAACAGATCTCTATAGAACCTATAGCATAGGGGGATAATTGTAGGCTTCACAGAAATTATAGTTTTCTTTAAAAAATACACACAGATAACTTCTCATCCAACATTCAAAACTAAAGATTAACTAAAGATGTAGCTCAGTGGTAAAGCACCATTAAAAGTTATAAATTTCATCTTCAGTGGTGAAAACAAAAACAAAAACAAAAAACCAGCAAAAAAAAAAAAAAACCCAGCAAATTAACAAAAAAAAAAAAAAAGCACCAAAGAAACAAAACACAGCAATAAGCCTAGTAAATGAAATGTCAGTTCGTCCAGTGTGCCAAATTAACTGCAAATTGTAAAGTGAGCAAGAAAACCAATTTGCTGTTGTAAGGAAACAAGCAAAACCACCACTAAGCATTTTAGGAGCCTAAACTTAGGCATGATTAGAGAAATAGAAAAAGAAACCAAACAAACAAAAAACAAACAAACAAAAAATTGCAGTGTCTATAGCAACAGAACAAACCTTGAAGAGAGGCTAGAGAGATGGCTGTTTTAGTAAAATGTTTTCCTTGAAAATAAAAGTGGGGGCCTAGAATCCACTTCTAAAATGCAGGCTGCCAACCAGTGCTGAGTAGGTGGAGACAGCTTGTTGGCTAGCCGAGGTAGTGGCATTGGTTAGCTGCATATTCAGAGAGAACCTATCTCAAGTTTTAAGTTGGGTCAGTCAGTGGTGGCACATGCCTTAATCCCAGACGTTGGGAGGCAGAGGCAGGGAGATTTTTGATTTTGACGCCACCCTGGTATACAGGGTGAGTTCCAGGTTAACCAGAGCTTTTCAGATAAACCCTGACTTGAAAAAAAAAAAAAGAGAAAATGAAAAAGAAATTTGGAATATAATTGAGAATAAAACAGATGTCTATATCTGGCCTCCTTATGCACCCATATACTGAAATGTATACACTCCATTTTTATCCTGAAACTTTTTATGATTTACACAATCCATTAAAATTATGTTTTTTTTTTGTTGCTGTTTTGTTTGTTTGTTTGTTTGTTTTTCTGTTTCTGGAAATAGACAACATTAACAGAGTCATTTTTTATACTATCCATTATATAGTAAAATTAAACATCTATCGTTAGAAATGATCCAGCACACCTTAAAACACACACAGGATAGGAATGGAAAGATGGCTTAGAAATTAAGAACACTTGTTGCTTTTGTACAGAACCAAGGTTTAGTTCCTAGAACCCAGATAATTCTCAAAATCATTTTTAATTTTAGATCCAGGGATTTTGGCATCCTATTCTAGTTTCTAGGGGAACTAGTCATACATGTTATATAAATACAAACATGCAAAAACACTTTAGTTTAAAAAAAAACAAAAAAAAAAACAAACAAAACAAAAAAAAACAATTTAGAGTTACACAGAACAGCCCCTTCATCTGAAACAAAGTAGGAGAGTCGTCTTTGGAGTTCATTTTATTTTAACTTTCAAGTTAGTATTGCAAACTTAGAAAATGGAAAGCCTCTGGGTAGTAGAGGAAGTTAAAATACTACCCGCTTTTTGAAGCTTTAATCACAGATGATTGAAAGAGCCTCTCTTACCCTTAGTACTCATGTGCAAACACAGCCAATCAGCAATGGGCTTGGCTGAGATTGTTTTCCCGCTGTTCAAACCCTGTTACCCAGTATGGTGGCTACAAAGAGTTCTTGAGGAAGCAAAATTCTTGAAGAATCATGGTAGGATGAAGTCTCAGTGGAGGTAGTCAATTGTCTGTTGGTTAATCCTGGTTCAGCTAGGGGTCTGGGTGGGGATGAAGGTGGAGTTTTGGAGGTGTTTCTTCAGGAGTAATGAGATTAGGTGACCCTCACTGGACTCAGGAAGTTGCTACTTCCAGGTTCACAATCGACCTTTCCCTCTTAGGCCTCTGCTGAGAAAAACTGAGAACTTCACTGTAAGTGCAAGAGTTTGAACAGACTAGCTCCTAGCAGAAATCAGGAAGGCCAAGGAAATGGAGACCCTGAAAGTATTCTTGGGGCCTGGGGATGTGAGGTATGAGTAAACTGGACTTCACTTAGTGGATGAAACAGACAAGAACCTCTTCTGTGCAACTGCTTCCCACCAGGAATTTATTAAAATGAAACTGAAAACCAGTCTACATTTTAACGTGTTGTGAAAATGCCACATTGCCGAAATTTCTATATATAGGTTCCAAACTGCCTCAAATACTAGAGGCTTCTCTCTGCCTCAGAAGTGCTGGGAATTCAGACATAATTCAGACCAGGCTGTCTTTATTTATTTGTTGTTTTACTTTAGGAAAGTAAGCTCTAGCTCTATATCTCAGGATTGTCTGAAACCTCAATTGCAGCCTGGACTGGCCTTGTACCTGAAGTCCTCAGCCTCAGAAATGTAATGGGGCCCGAGGAATCATGCCTTCTTTATTTTTTATATCTAAATTTTGGGGGTTTTTATTTTTCATTCCTGAAGATTGAAACCAGAGCTTCTTGCTGTAGCAGTAACATATTTGTCCAGCCAGGAAGAATTTTATATTTAAGATTTGTCTTAGATTTGTATTGTGATGAAAAAGGTTGAGGAGCTTGGTTGTGATAAGAGCAACTATGATTTTATTTGGAGATTGAGATGCAGACACATTTACTCTAATTTATCAAAAAACTAGCAGGAATGGGAAAAATTTAGATCATCCTGTGATTAGATGTAAACCCACTTGAAGTCACAGTTAAAGCCATCAGAGTGTGTGTGTGTGTGTGTGTGTGTGTGTGTGTGTGTGTGTGTGTGTGTGTGTGTATTTATTTACATTTCAAATATCAGCCATTTCCTGGTTTAACCCCAGGAAATCCCTATTCCATTTGACACTTGCTTTGTTTCTATGAGCCTGTTCCCTCACCCACATACTCCACCTCCCTACCCTGGCATTTGCCTACACTGGGGCATGGAGCTTTCACAGGACAAAGGACCTCTCCTCCCACTGATGTCTGACAATACCATCCTCTGCTCTATATGCAGCTAGAGTCATGGGTGCCCCTCTTTGTTTGGTGGCTTAGTCCCTGAGTGCTCTGGACTGTCTGCTCGGTTCATATTGTTGTTCTTCCTGTAAGGTTGCAAACCCCTTCAGCTTCTTCAGTTCTTCCTCTAACTGCTCCCCTGGGGACCCCATGATCAGTCTGATTGTTGGCTGTGAGCATCAGCCTCTGTTCTTGCCAAGCCCTGGCAGAGCCTCTCAGGAGACAGTCATATTAGGCTCCTATCAGCAAGCACTTGTTGGTATCCACAATAGTGACTGTGCCTGGTTTCAGTATATGGGATGGATCCAAAGGTTGGACAGAATCTGGATGGTCATTCCTTAAGTCTCTGCCCTGATCTCCACATTTCCTATCAGGAATATTATGTTCCCCATTCTAAGAAGGACTGAAACACCTACACTTTTGTCTTCCTTCTTCTTGAGCTTCATGTGGTCTGTGAATTACATTTTGGGTATTCTGAGCTTTTAGGATAATATCCACTTGTCAGTGAGTGCATACCATGTTTTTTTTTTCCTTTGAGATCACACAGGATGATATATTTAAATCTCTCCATTTCATGAAGGCATTGTCTCTGTACCATTACCATACATTTTTTTAATCACTATTTCTGCATAATACAGCTTAAGTTCAGGGATGATTCCCCCTGAAGTTCTTTTATTGTTGAGAATAGTTTTGGGATATTCTGGAGTTTTGATATTCCGAATGGTTTTGCATATTGCTCTTTCTGTCTCTACGAAGAATTGAGTTTAAATTTTGATGGAGAGTGCATGGAATCTGTAGATTGCTTTTGGGAAGACAGCCATTTTTACTAACTTAATCTATGACCATGGGAGACCTTTCCATCTTCTGAGATTTTTCAGTTTCTTTCTTCAGAGACTTGAAGTTCTTGTCATAGAAATCTTTCACCTGCTTGGTTTGAGTCACATCAAGGAACTATAATTTGTGACTTTTGAAAGGTGTTGTTTCCATAATTGCCTTTCAGCCTGTTTATCTTTTGAGTAGAAGAAAGGTACTGTTTTGTTTGAGTTAATTGTATATCTAGCCACTTTGCTGAAGTTGTTTTTCAGGTTTATGGGTTCTCTGATGGAATTTTTGTGGTCACTTAAGTATACTATTTTATTATCTGCTAATAGTGATATTTTGATTTATTCCTTTCCAATTTTTATTCCTTTGACCAATTTTTGTTTTCTAGTTGCTCTGTCTAGAACTTGTAGTACTATAGTGAATTGGTAGGGAAAGAGTAAGAAGCCTTGTCTAGTCCTGTCTTGTCTTATTTTAGTGGGATTGCATCAAGTTTCTTTCCATTTAATTTGATGTTGGCTTCTGGTTTGCTTCTATATTTAGGTATGTGCTTAAAATTCTTAATCTATCCAAGACTATTATCATGAAGGTTTGTTGATTTTTTTTTCAAATAATTTCTCTTCATCTAATGAGAACTGTGTGTGAATTTGCTTCAATATATGTGTGCGTGTTTCTTTGTGTGTGTCTGTGTGTGTGTGACAGATACATATATATGTATCTGATGAATCCGATTGTTTCATAATTTCTCATTAGTTTCACAGTGTCTCTTTTTCATTTCTTTTTTCCAGGACCTCTCCATTGCTCAGAGTGGGGTGTTGAAGTTTCTCACTATTATTATATGGGGTACAATATGGACTTTGAGTTCTAGTAAAATTTCTTTATGAATTTGGTTGCCCTTGTATTTGGAGCATAGATATTCCGAATTGTGAGTTCATCTTTGATGAATTATCCTTTGATAAGCATGAAGTAACATTACTTAACTTAAAAAACAAAAAAAAAGTACTTTGTGAACCTCCTCTTTTCACAGTAGGCCCTCTTGACTACTGAGGCGTTTTTGTAACAGCTTTGAAGGAATTTTAAAAGGAAAAAAAAATAGATGTAAACAATTTCACAGTTCCATGTACTCATAGCTAAGTGATATGTATACAAAATTCTATACATGAAACATATTTTCATTGATCCAGTGCTAATTTTATATTAAGTCAGTTTCTTTTCTAGGAGTCTTCTGTGCTTCCTTCTTTATATGGCACAATGCAAAACTGAATTCTTTAATGTAACCCTTATAACTTATTTTTAAATTTTATGTTATGGTTATTGTTTTTTTTTTCTTTCACGTGTGTATGTGCACAACTAGTGTGTCTTGTACCTGAGGAAGCCAGATGAAGGCCTTGAATCCCCTGAAACTGAAGTTATAGGTAGTGAGCCACCTTGTGGGTTTTGGTACTCCAATCTCAGAAATCTGGAAGGGAACCAGTGCTCTTAACTGCTGAATCATCTCTCCAATCCCTTCATTGTTTTTTTTTTTCTTTTTATGAAATGAATTATCTAACTGTAAGTGGAAGACAACTTACTAAACAATGAGAGAATGATACTCAGATTCTAAAGTATCTGTTTTAAATTATATGTAACTGAATGCTAAGTGAGCTTTCTCAGAAGACAGTAACTTGTCTTTGAGATATGGTGTCATTATGTAGTTCAGGCTGGCCTGCATTTTCCTATTTAACCTATGCAGTCTTTACACTGGAAATCTCCTGCTTAAGCTTCCAATACTAGGATCATACACAAAAAAAACATCTTACATGGCTTACTAAACAATGCTCCTAATACCTATTTTTGGACTTATTTATGTGTATTAGTGTTTTGCTTACAGTTATATATGTGCACCACATGTGTACCTGTTGTTCAGATATCAGTTGATTATTTCAGATACCTGGAACTGGAGTCAGATAGTTGTGAGCCACCATATGAGTGCTAGACACCAAACCTATGTCCTTTGCAAAGAACAGGAAGTACTCTTAACTGCTGAGCCATATCTCTACCCCCATGAAACAATATTATATTTTTAAAAAATAATATTTTGCTTCTTTCAAGTTACCCATTTTACCAAATTATTTTTTTTTCAACTGAAGGATTTGCTCTATTTAGAGGAGGCAGAATAATCATTTAATAATCTGATTTTGTCTAGCACTATGTATGGTGAGAATATTAAACATGTATACCGAAATATAGCTTCATCCTAGTTACTGAAAGCTAACTGTGCATGCTAGAAAGGTACTAAACATTTTCTGAAGCATTACAATTTTCATGAACTGCAGCAGTTACTGATCAAAAGTTCCTACCATAATTTTCTTCAATTGTTTTTTTAAAGGATATGTTCTGAAATATAATTACCAATTCACTTTAGAAATAATTTTATTTTGATTAAAAAAAAACTTGGAGATCATTGTTTTAAACATAGATTTTAACATTTTTATCTATTTTTATTTATATAGGTATTTTGCCTATAAGTATGTCTGTGAGTCATATACATATGTACCTGGTGCATGCAGAATTTAGAACAGGGCATCACATCCCCTGGAACTGGAGTTGGAGATATTTGTGCACATTATGTAGGTGCTAGGAATCAAATGCAGGTTTGATTCTGACAGGGTCTCATTTGTAGCTCTGACTGTCCTGGAACTCAGTATGTTGACCAGGTTAACCTGGAACACACAAATATCTCTCTGCCTTTTCCTCCAGAATACTAGGATTAACATGGGAACCAATATGCCCGGCTGCCCTCTTATTTTAATTGAATATTTTAAACAATGGGTCTAACAGTTCCACAGTCAAGTTTGTTCTTTCAGTTGCATCATCTTTTTTTAGATTTGGAAAAGAATTAGCCTTTATTAAAAGTGTTTCCCTATGAAGAATTAAGTATACTTTTGATCCTTTGTTTTGTGCATTTGTTCTTTTGAAAACTGTTCTTGAAGCTCAAAATTATTTTCCTTACAGAAATTAAAATTCAGATAAGATTAGATATTTCTTATCCAAAATACATGGACTGTTTTTTTCTATGTTGTGGAACATTTCTTTAGACTTTACAGGTTGAACATCCTTCATCTGAACATACCAAACCCTAAGTATTCTAAAGTATGAAGCATGTTTGTGATATCTATCATTTAATTTTAAGTTTCCATAGCATTATTGAATGAAATTTATCTATATCTATTTTTACTTGAATACATGGAATCATCTATTTTTTCTTCAAAATGACCCTTTATTTTTAATATAGATGACATTTATAAGACGCTTCACATAAAGAGAAAATGGATGGAAACTTATGTCAAAGAATCTTTCAAAGGCAGCAACCAGAAATTAGAAAGATTTTGCAAAACGAACGAACGAGAGAGGTAGAGTTGTTATATTTGTAGGGTCAAATGTGTATCATTTTAAAAATTATATGTGGCTGAAGTTTAAAAAAAATTATATCATGTCTGATTCTTTAGTAAAAATGTTTGGCTTTGATTTTGTCTAAACAGTTAACCCTATAACATCATGCCTTCAAGCAAACTAAATCTAATTCATAGAAATCTATGAAAATTTTATTTTCTGCTTTAAGTCAATGTTAATGAGATTTAAATTTTAATTTACATTCATTGTGGAAATACAGAAGTCTTGCACATAGTCTTAGGAATGTAATTTATGGATTATTATGTTTAACAATATTCAAAAGGAACAACTACAATTACATATGCAGACAATTTGTATATTTTAGTTGACATGTTTTGCACTGTCTTTACTAAGGCAATGTATGAAAAATAAATTAGAACTTATATTTGGTAGAAAATAATGAAAAAAAAACACATTGAAATATAATTAAATTTTGTACATGTATATATATGTGTGTGTGTATGTGTGTGTGTGTGTGTTAGGTGTGTGTTGTGTGTGTTTATATTTCTTTAATTTTGAAAAGCTAAAACGTAAATGAAAACCTCTCTGATAATATGTTAGAGGAAAAATCTATAATGATTTCCCATTAGATATTTTATACTGCTATTTTTCTTTTTATAGTATGAAATGTTCAATTGAATTTGTTTTGAGTGTTCTTTTTCATATTGGTATGAAATGTGCCTGCTTTTGTTACTGTGCTTTACAGGAAGAACATCAACAACAAATTTTGTGAGCAGCATATAACTACATTTCAGAAGTCTGATATGGATGTACAGAAATTCAATGAAGAAAAAGAAAAATCAGTGGTTGGTACCATAAAAAAACTTAATATTTAACCTAGTATTACTAAGTAGGAATGGAACAACTAGCCTTGAGTTCAGCATATGAAACTAAATTAAGTTCCATTATCTATCTATCCTTGCTTCTGTTCTAGTCTTACTGAGATATAAACTATTGATTGCATACTCTATCAATGAAAACGACTAGGCATTTTATGGTATACCAGATCATAAATTTTCAAGAGGCAGACATTTGCAGAAAGATCAAGAGATGATTACCAGTGACTACAAAAAAAAAAAAAAAAACACAATATATCAGAGTTCAAAGAAGAGAGAAAGCTTATTTATTGGTTTCACCTGGACTCTGTTGTTTATATTAAAAAACCAACTCAATTTGGTAAATCAGTTCTTACAGTCCTAAATTTAGTAAAGATTTAGTAACAACAGAGGATGGAAACAAACAATCTCAACAGCCCTGGAAGAATTTTCCTGTGGAAGAATATCATATCAGCAAACAATTTTAGATCATGCCTCCATTACTCTACCAATCACTGTAGTCATCATATGGTTTCCAAGTAAGATCTGAGGCAACGATAATCATATTAACTATTTTATTTTATTTACTGGTTAATAGTTTGGAAAGTATTCAATTTGAAAGGAACAGCAAATTCATTCTTGCCTCAGAAGGCATTGAGGAACCTGCCATTATGAGTCAGTTCTGGAAAGAGATAGGAACTAAAGATAAATAATAAATACTCCAATTGAAGACAGTTTTTAAACATTGGACTCTGGATGACATTTCAAGGGAAAGTGATCATCCCTGTAAATAAGGAGTCTAAAGACAGAACAGCAGGGTACTTCAAGATTTGTAATTCTGCATATGGCAGCTGGTGAGAGGGAGCCAGTAAAGGAAGAGAACCACTGGTAGAAAGAAAACTACCATGAGTGAAGGAAAGTTTTAAAGAAGAAAAGATCCCTAAATGTGTCATATGCTGCATGTGGGCCCAATAAGATTGATTTACAGGGCTGGAAGATGGTTTAGTTGGTAATCTTTCTCCCGTGTAGGCATGGAGACCCCAGCTTATATTCCCTGCATTGGGATGAATGCCGACACCACCACCACCACCAACAAAATAAACAACAACAAACTAGCAACACTAAAAACAAACCACCACCACCACAACAAAAAAAAGTTGGTGTGGTTGTGAGCATTTTAAAACAACCAATCTCAGATTTAGTTCAGAGAAAAGAAGATCTCCAGATCTTTGTAGCCACCAGGTGTAGCATAAATGATGAGCTCTAGGTTTAGTGAGATTCTGTCTCTGAAACAGTACTGTGAAATCAAAGATGACACCCAATATTAACCCTTTGTCTCCAAATGTATGCAGGTGCACTTTTTTTAAAGATAAGCATTGCAAATTAGAGGTAATTTTACTTAATTATGATGATTTGAGTGCAAATGTGAGGTAAAAAATTGATCACAGTGAATAAAGGGCAAAACAGGATTGTAGTAGCCCAAGGTGAAAAGGTGTAAAGGGCTTGTCTTAATTTTTTTTTAAATGCAAATTATCATGGTTGTGTGCAACCCTAAAGAATACAATGAGAACTTTATGTTACTACTTCTATATGTTGCTTGAGATTGGAACCTAGAGAAAACCAATCTAAGCTTCCAAGACTAGGATTTTACCGAGTTCATGTATACATGGTGCATGCCTATAAACATAAGAACTTGAGAGGCTAAGGCCAGTCTGTGCATTATGAAAAACTCTTTCACATTAAAAAAAATTCCTACCCCACAATTGGTAGCATAATTTTATTTCATGTTATTGTAAAAATATACATATATTTAGTCAAAATAGTTGTTAAAATTTTAAATCAGTTGGAAAACTATTCCTTTTAACTTTCATATAGAATTATTTTTGCTCACATAAATGTTTTAGTATTAGATATACATTTAGTGTTTTATTGTTAGACTACCATGCATGTTGCATGGCAGTAACAACAAAAATAAACAGAATTGTTATACTAATATTTTCCTTTTACATTTGTAGAATAGTTGTCAAAAAGAACAACAAGCATTGAAACTGTCCAAATGTAGTCAGAACCAGACCCTGGAAGCAGTTAAAGATGCATGAGAAGTCCATGGAGGTATGTTGCACATGGTCCATAAAATGACCTTAGGAATCTAAATATGTTTTAATAATCATAAAGTTTTAACTACTTATTATTTTGAATTATTTCTGACTGAAATGACTGCTATTATCCATAAAATCCTAATGGCTTTGTATGAATTATTAAAGATATGAAATGATAAAATGGGAATTTGACCTCAGATGTACCTCATACTTTAATAACACTATAATTATCCTGCTTTATTAAACATAACCCTAACACTAACCCTAATCCTAATCCTGACCTTAACCTTTACCCTATACATCATCTGCACAGAATCTTTCATATTTGTATCCTTGGGAATTTATTTAATAAGAGGTACTTTTCTGTTTTAGGTTTTGATGAACTTGGGGACCAAGAACTAAGATATGCTTTTTGGTGTAGATGGTGAACTGAGAAAAAAAAATGTCTATGTTTAAAAGAGCCATCATGGAGAATAATCTGAAGTACTCTTCTACTTTCCCATCTTCAGAAAAATGAAGCATGAAAAAATTTCACTTGCTGGTTATATATATATATATATAAAACAAATAAAAAAATCTCTAACTTTTTTGTTTCCTATGAAACAGAGTTTTAAAGCTTCTTTAATCCTTGTTATTCTGATGATTCTGAGAAGGAAGTTAATCCCAGTGATGTGATTACAAAGTTAACTAGCAGTTATACCTTTAGAGTCAAAATAGAACTTCTTTATTTTTAAATATCTTTAATCATTTTCTTGTTTAAGTGTAAGTGCATCTTTATATTAACTTCCAAAGGAAATCTAAATGAATATGTGAATGGTATATAGTCCTGTGGACTGAAATTCCACACGCTAATATAGTTGAATTATTTAAAATTTATTCTTATACTTTTTTTTAAAGTCGAGATTTTATTCTTCTCCTAGTTCCCCCTCTTACTGTTCCACACCCCATATCTCCTGCCTACATGCCCCCATGCTCCCAGGGCCCCAAGCCTACAATCCCCATCTCCAAGAGTATGTCCCCACCATCCTGTCCCCTCTCCACCAGACCTCCCTGCTCCCTGGGGCCTGAAGTCCCTTGAGGATTAGATGGACCTCATCTGACTGAGTCCAGACCTGGCAGTCCTTTTCTGTATATGTGTTGGTGGCTTTATATCATCTGGTGTATGAAGCCTGGTTGCTGGCTCAGTGTCTGAGACATCCTGGGAGGTCCAGGTTATTTGAGATTGTTGGTCCTCCTACCGGGTAGACCTCTTCCTCAGCTTCTTCCAGCTTTTCCCCAATTCATCCACAGGGGTTCCCAGCTTCTGTCTATTGGTTGCATATAAATTTGAGCATCTGACTCTTTCACCTGCTGGCTTGGTCTTTCAGAGAGCAGTCATGATAAGCCCATTTTTTGTGAGCACAGAATAGCATCAGTAATAGTGTCAGGCCTTGATGCCTCTCCTTGAGCTTTATCACAATTTGGTCTTGTCACTGGATCTCCTTTTCTTTAGGCTTTTCTCCATGTTTTTTCCTTGCAGTTCTTTCAGACAGGAACAATTCTGGGTTAGAGCTTTTTACTGTGGGATGGTAACTCAATCTTTCCACTTGATGTCCTGTCCCTCCACTGGAGGAGGACTCTACAAGTTCCCTCTCCCCACTGTAGGGCATTTCTTCTAAGGTCCCTCCCTTTGAGTCCTTAGGGTCTCTCACCTCCCAGGTCTCTGATATAACCGAGGGTTTTCTCACCTCTTACCTCAAAAAGTTGCCTGTTTCCATTCTTTTTGCTTTTCCTCAGCACTTCAGTTATGTTCCCCACACACACAATACCTGATCATGTTCACGTTCTTGTCCCATTTCCCACCCAGGCTCTTTCCTCCCCATCACTGTAGTGATTTTTTTAACCTTCTTAACATTTAAAATTGTTTTCATCCATACAGATAATTGAAATTTATTTATTTTTTGATTCATTATCTTATTAGTTTCCAAAGGTAAGAGATACAAATAAAGAAGGTACATTGGGTTGATTTTATTTCACTTCATTTCATTTTTGAAATAGGCACATAGTATGTTGTGTATTGCCCAAGAAGTTCTAGAATGTTTAGGTTCTAGGTAATCTCAGCATTCCATGTAGGTATTTTTACAGGTATGTGACAACATACCTGGCTTATATTGTTCTTAAGAAAGTAGTCCCACAAAAATGTACTATAAACACTTTAAAATTAACATTGCTCTCAGAGATGAAAATATTTCCTGTTAACTTACAAAATTCATTGAAAGTATATTTCTTCTTGAAAGAAACTAAACTGCTAACTTCAAGGCAGGATAAAAGGACTGATTAGCCCCCTCTCTCTGTTCTAGGCCCAACCTCTCTGTTCCCATTGTTCTTGTTTCTATAGCTCTGTCTCTCTCTTTGTTTTCAGCTTCCCCTCTATCTGTTCTTTGCCCCATATTTTTCTGACTAATGGTTTTGTTTCTGTCTCTAAGCCTCTATACCTCCCCCATTTCCTCATTCCTCTACCCTCTCCCAATCATTCCCTTTATACCAGGTCTGTTCCGTGGTGTAATTTCTGAAGGTCACAACATGCATGGGCCCAGCAAATGTATTCCCTTGCCATGTAATATTTCATAACACTAACACATTAAAAGCAACTGACAAAATCTATAAATATTAGTTTGAGACATGGATTTTTGTATTCCCAAAAAGGAATCAAAACAACATTTCATTTGGCTTGGCCTTCAGATAAATTCAGATAACCTAACCTTACCTAATCACTAAGAATGCTAAATTATGCACTTGTTTTTCTCCTTGCAGCAATGTATGTCCATCAGTGCCCTTTGACACAAATAAATCCACAAACTTGCTCCATTGACAAGAGCATTGCTCATTTAATCCTGTGATAACAAAAGCAGGTGCAGCAGGAGCAGCATCTGCCCTAGGTCCTCTCAGGAGCTCTTTCTTTTATACACTCTCAAGAATCACTAGAATTTCAAACAAAAACTATCTGCAGCTGGGGACAGACATGAGATTAAAACAAAACAACAAAAAAAAACTACACATATAACATTGCTGGGTTTTTATAGGAAGCAAAATTCTCATACATTTTTTCCTATAAGGAGGATGGAGGATCCTACAACTCAGAAGCAAATAAAACTTCCAAGTTTTAGGAAGCTCAGAAAGCGCTAGGTTTGCTGAGGCCCTCCCAAAGGCAAGAAAAGAGGAACACAATTGCTGGGGTGATGTTTTGCCTACCTCTTCCTGGTAAAGGAAGGCTATGCGTCCTGCTAGGGTTGGTCAGTCTGCAGACATCTTAATTTGCATGCACCCACTCAGGAGGGGTTGGTGCCAGATTTGGTCTAGCACCTGCTCAGTGGTGTTGTTTACTGCGATGGTGTACCGGAGACCAGCACCATCTTTTAGGTGCTGGCTGCCTACAGCATGAACAGATTTTTTTTTTTTTTTACTACTTGCTTGGAGTGATCTTCCCCTGCTTTGTGGGCCCTGCTAATTCTGTTATCTACTGTATTTGTCTGACTCAGTTGGGATAAGGATTTACTTGGACCCAGCTTCATTTGTCACATCCATTTTCAAGTATAAAAAAAATCACATACTCCATCTACCAACATGGGAGACATTATTTTTTGATATGCAGTTTTCCCCAACAGTGGAATGACAAGAAGACCAGAGCCATCCCTTAGGACAGGGACAAATGATCCAAAAGTTACTATTCTCTAACCTAGGACAACCAGTGTCAATAATTTTATATGTCTCTGCAAACCTAGATTATGGCTGATCAACTTCATTGAGTCAGTGGCAGCATTCAGAGTGGGCATACAGGCTAAATGATAACTATATATGTGAACATCCTTCAACTCTGGCCAGATGTACCCCTAAAGCCCATTTTTACATTTCCTACTGGAAACACATCTTATGAACAACCTGGCACTACAAGTGCAAAAATGGTGCTCCTTCAAAAGGAGCCTTCTGCATCAGACTGTCAACTAGGGACCTGGAAACATTCTAATTTCAATATCACTAACTTAAGAAACCCCTGACAGAATACTGGCTAGCAGATTGGAAAGGGCACGATCACAGGGTCTGTGTTAAATGTCAAGAGAGTTTCTATCATGCATTAAGTGACATCCAGATCTTCCATTCTTTTCATGAGGAAATAAAAATTAGCCCATTTCTCACTGCTCCCATAGCAAGAAATCTGTTTTTGGTCCTGTTGCCACAGACCCTCTGGGTCCCTCTTTCTGCATGGAAAGAGTCACTAGTCCGAGATGGGCAAAGAGTCTGCGAATGACAGAAAGATGAACACGTGAGATTGTGTACTATCTGAATGTCATTTGTCAAATTGAGCATCAAACTTTTTATACACAAGAAAATAGGGAAGTTAGGTGACACATTGGCAAAGTACAAATGAGGTTACTGGGTGCTTAATGGCTCTTACACAAAACAGAGGAATGTAAACACAAAGACAGGCAGGAACTGGTCAATAAAACAACTGAGACAAAGTCAGCCCTATCTAAGGTCACCTAAAGTCTTAGAAGCCAGGTGTGAGGTCTTACACTCCTAGGGCAATGGCTTTCACACCCAAGTCATATTTCTAATTAGGGAGTTTGGCTCTAGCTAACCATCTCATTACCCTAAAACCACAGCCAGATCTACTGCCTAAACCATTGTAAATTCCTGTATGTGGGAGTGATTTGGCTTTTATTCTAAGTGATAGTGTAATACCAAAGGCAATTCTGAATGTCACTGAATAGGCAACATTGAATTCCAAACCCATGGTCAGCTCAAGGACTTTCTAGGACATTGGAACACTGGCAAAGGCTTAGCTATGTCAGAAATCAATCTTAAAGGGCACTTATGATAAGATATTACTAAAAGAGAGCACATGGATCTGTACACCAGACTAACAAGGGGATAGGGTATGAATATGTGGGTTATGAGAATGCCAAAGCTCCAGGAGTTGAGTTCCTTTTGAAACTCTTTGACTTATGAGTGCTTCCAGGTCTCTTGGACTGCCAAGCAGACTTCACTACAGTGTGCATGTGCGGCATCCTGGTAGACACTAGTCCAGTAGCTAAGGGTGTATTTTGGCCATGCATGTGAAAAAACTAACATGGAAGAACTATGGCCTGAATAGATAAAAAAAAAGAACTGGATTCCTGTAATCCTTTGTATGAGACAAGGTTCCCCGGTCCTGCTACAAATCTTGACTCACTAAAACTTCAATTATTGGGACTAGGAGTGGTAATAGCACTTGTGTTTAAACCTAAGCACTCCAGAGTCAGAATCCTCTGTGATTTTGAGGCTAGCCTGGTTTACACAGTGTGTTCCAGGTTACTCTGAGCTACATAATAAGATCCTGGACAAAACCAAAACCAAAATTGAACTAATACTTAAGTTGTTGGGGAAAACTGACCTACCTAATGGAAGGGTGATTTAAACTTCAGCTGGAAGCCCCACATGCCTGGGCCAAACATTCTTTAATGCAGTCACTTGGGAAATTCAATGGTGTGGATTCCCAAACCACTTTGAACAAAACATCTATTCCTTGTCTAGTTTCTCTAATCTCTGACAGGACCGAAAAAAATGTCAATGCAGGTATCAGGTACCATGCCCTTTGTGGGCTATACTGGATATGTTGGGTACACAGCCTCGATTATACTTTTTCTCACCTAATCAGGATTGTGTGTTTTGGGGACTAGCTGTACAATTTTCTTCCTGTTCCAACTTACCAGAGGGGACCATTTAGAAATCTAAAGTACTAGCCAGGTGGTGGTGGCACTCGACTTTAATCCCAGCACTTTGGAGGCAGAGGCAGGCAGATTTTTGAGTTCGAGGCCAGGCTGCTGTGCAAAGTGTGTTTCAAGACAGCTGGGGGTATACACAGAAACCCTGTCATGAAAATAAAAAAAAAAAATCTAAAGTACTGGTAGTCGCAAAGTAAATGGTGTGCCCTTGAAATTGGCAACTAAAAATAAAATGAATGGCAATCTGAGTGTAAAATTCATTAACATGATCCAGCTACCTGGACAGAGTCCTGAGGCTACCAAACTCCCATGTATATGTGAAACCATATTAGCAGTATAAGACACAGTTTAAATAATTATTAGTATAATATTATTTTGTGACATAAAATTATTAACTGTACATACAAGAAACATTGAATTTATTACTACTATAACTCCAAAAGCCCTTAATATACATTTGTATAATAGTATCCTCAGAGGATTGAAACCTTCCACCCTATAGGAAGCTCCTTAAGCAGAGAGATAAACAACTCAAAAGAAATCCAGGAAGCTCTTTAAGCAGGAAGGCAAACACCTTCAAAGAGCTTCAAGGAGTCCCTCAAACTGACAAAAGTCAGTAGGCTTCTCCCTGCCAGAGAAAGGAATAAAAGCTGAGAGTCCCTCTCATATGCAGAAAGATGAGGTACAAAAGAGAAATATGAGGCCAAGGCTTAGAGCATTTCTCCCTGGAAGGTAAAACCCTGGACAATCCCCAACTTTGTTTTCCCTAATCTCTAAAATACATTCAGAAAGAAGCTCTTTGTTCTCTATAGCCAGCAAAAAGCCTTTTTGTTTCGGTGCCTTACAGCCAGAGATGTGATAATTGTAGGAAGACCTATAGGGATATGGAGATAGAGAGGATATGCAGACTACTCCCCACCCATAGCCAAGTTTACTCCCAACTCCTCCCAACTCTCCCCATCTCCTCCGAACTCTCCTCCCAACTCCTCCCAATTCTTCATCTAGCTGTTAAAACCCCCTGTTCTTACTGCTCAGGGTCAAACTCCCCTGCCCTGCAAGGCAGAAGGAGTTTGTCCTCAGCTAGATTTAGTAAAAACTCTTGAATTTGGCATCAGGGGGGGTTTTCTCTTGAGTCTTTGGGGTGCTGGCCAGCTCATCCTAGGACTTGAGTGGAGGCCCAGCTTTTGGTGGTCTTACATGTGGGTGCTCATTTGCTGAGATTTGTGGCCTACCCCAGTTCTCAGAAATCCCCGCTGATAGGTAAGATCCTGCCTTTGTCTATGTCATTGTCTATGTCTTTGTCTGCAGGCTTTTTTTGAATTTTGTATTCTTAGTTTACAGTAGCCTGTGCACATGAGAGCAACAAATTCCCTGTCTGGGATGGAGGGGAGGGTTACTGACAGATGTGTCAGGAGTAACTGCCTGCCAACCTGGGAGACATCCCAGAAGGTCTGAGGGAGCTCCAGGGATGCCTGGGTATTTCCCATCGGGGAGCCAATTGAGACTGTGCTCACTCACCCGTCTGTTTCTGTTACTAGGTGCTAATTGAGTGGTGCTCACTCAACCATCTGTTTCTGTTACTGTGTGCCAATTGAAAGGTGCTCACTCAGCAATCCATTTCTGTTACTGGGTGCCAAGTGAGAGTGTGCTCACTCAGTCATCTGTTTCTGTTACTGGGTGCAAAGTTAAGAGTGTGCTTACTCGGCTGTCTGATTGGGTACTGGTTGCAGTTATCGTAATTTATTGTGTGTATATCTTGTTTGTCTCCCTGAATGTGACTCTGACAATGAGACAGACTATTAGCACTCCCCTCGTATGAGTCTTGTGATTTGGACTGAAATTAAGACTAGGATTCACAACCTGTCTGTAGATGTCAGAAAGAGATTTTGAAGAACTTTCTGCTCTAGGGAATGGCACATTTTTGGTGTTGGTTTAACACCATAGGACACTCTTGATTTGATTGTGATTTCTGCCCTTTAAAATGTTGTTTAGGCAGAGGGGAACAGGGTCTCAACCAAATCAAGTGCCATAGAATCTCATCTAAAAAAATTTAGCCAAGGACCCCCCCATCCTTGTTGAAACCTTGAGTTCAGTGGAAAAAGCCAGACTCCTGAGACCTAACTCTCTGCCACTCAGAGAAAAAAAAAAAAAAAAAAACGAGATAAAAATAGTGGAGTCTGAACTGCAACCCTGGCTCCCACAAAGATATATCCAGAGATAGAAGAACCTCCACAATGGCATAACACCCTACCACCATATCCCCAACTCGTCCCCTCCCAGACCTCTCAATATGTCTGAGGTGCCGCTGGAGATGTGGGGGTGGGACCAGCAGCTGGAACCTGAGGCTGTTGAGTTCGGAACCTAGAGGAAACAGACTGCACAGTGCTGCCTTTATATACTTATGGCCCTCCTCCATCAGAACCCAGACAACTGCAGTCCCTTTAGTACTGGCCATTTTCCTCTACTGATCCTATAATTTGAAGGCATATCATGCCCCCTTTTCTGGAAACCCCTCTAGCCATACTCATCTAATGTAATCTCTCATGTTCTCTCATCAGCCCACTAGGGATAACTGTCAACAGAATTTGAGCATTCTTTTCACCACAGAGGAGAAAAAAAAGATACTGCTGGAGGCAAGAAAGAACATGCTAGGGGTCAATGAATGGCTGTCACATCTTCTGAATGAAATAGATGCAGGCTTGCCTCTGACAAGTCCTGACTGGGACCCTAAAAGTCCTCACAGTAGGGGGCAGTTGACAGTTTTCCTCTGGGCTCTAGTAACAGGGCTGAAAGGAGCTGGCAGGTGCCCCACTAATTTGGCCAAGGTAAGAGGGATCCTACAAGAGGAAAAGTAGCACCCAGCAGTGTTTTTTTGAGCACCTCTTAGAACCATACAGGCCTTACACTCACTTTGACCCTACATCAGAGGGCCAGCAGGCAGCGATGGCCATGGCTTTCATTGGCCAGTCTGCTTCTGACATTAAAAGGTTACAGTGTCTATAGAGTCTGCAAATATTATCTTTGAAAGATCTGGTTAAGGAGACAGAGAAAGTGTACTATAAGAGAGAGACTGGAGAAGAAAAAAGAGAAAGAGTAAAGAGAGAGTCTGAAAAAAGATAAATTATACGAGATAGAAGGCTGTAAGAAATTTAACTAGGGTTTTGGATATAATTCCAGGTGATAAGGAATATTATAGAAAGGGAGGAGGATGTAGGCAGACAGTGTACCTGGGTAACACAGCACCAAAAAGATGTCAAAACTCCAGAGGACCTTCACAACCACCTCTAGATAAGGACCAATAAAAAAAAATGGACACTGGGCAAAAGACTGCCCCCCCCAAAAAAATAGATATCAGTCCTCCCAAGGTCCTTAACCCAGATGACAATGCCTAGGGCAGATGGGCCTCAGGCCCCCCTCCCCGAGCCTAGGGTAATCCTAACTGTGGAGGCGACCACAACATATTTCCTTGTTGATACCAGAGCAGAATTTTTAGTTCTGAAAGAGCCACTGGGGAAATTGAAGAACAAGAAAACTGTAGTAATAGTGGCTACTTGTCAGAATCCATACTCTTGGACCACTGATAATAAAGTTGATTTAAGAAGAAGCCAAGTAACTCATTACTTTCTCATCATTCCTGAATGCTCCACCCCATTGTTGGGGAGAGACTTACTATCAAAATAAAAGCCCACATAAGTTTCTTTTCAGAAGGAACTTCAGTCTCTTGGATTCCACTATCTCTATAATTTTAGCTTGAAAATCAGAAAACTAATATAGATAAAGTGAGCCTCAAACCTGTTAGAGAAAAGTTCTAGAAGGGAACTGGTTAGAGAGATATCCTCAAGCCTGGCCAGAGACTGCAGGTATAAAAATGACAAAAAGGGTGCCCCCATCGTTGTGATGCTCAAAGCTGGTGCGACTCCTATTGGGGTATGATAATACCCCATGAACAAAGAGGCCTTCAAGGGCATCAGACCTCACCTCAAAAGGCTCTTAGAACTGGGTGTTTTATTCCCTTGTCAGTCTTCTGGGAATACTCTGTTGCTAGCAGTTAAAATTCAGGCTTCGCCCCGGGAAAGCAGCTAAGAGGTGACCTGCTAGGGGCATACTGGGCAATAAATTTTACTGACGTTAATCCAGCCAAGTACAGTAATAAATATTTATTAGTTTTTTTAGACACTTTTTCAGGGTGAATGGAAGCCTTCCACACTAAGAAGGAGACCACCAATGTCATGGTAAAGAAGATATTAGAGGAAATTTTCCCAATATTTGACATCCCTAAGGTAATTTCATCAGACAACATCCCCTCCTTCGTTGCTCAGATAAGACAATTGCTTATAGACCCCAGATTTCAGGACAGGTAGAGCAGATAAATAGAACATTAAAGTAAACCTTAACTAGATTGGCTTTAGAGACCAGCAGAAAAGATTAAACAACACTCCTAACCTTCTCCTAGTTCCCAGGGAAATTTATACTTACACCCTTTGAACTCCTCCATGGGAGACCTAATGAAGCAGGGAGAATGTTTGACCCTGGTGTTCCTTTTTCCCAACCCCTGCCAGCTCACTTGAAGGCCCTATAACTGATCAAAAATGATTCCTGGGAATTCCTGAAAAAAAATAAAAAACAGACACACAGACACACAGACACACACACAGACACACACACACACACACAGAAACAAACAAACAATACATAGGTACCAGGAACCACAATGGGACCACATCAATTTCAAATAGAGCATCCTATCCTGGCCTGACACCACCTTTCTAACAACCATAAACCCAGATGAAAAGGACCCTAACTGGTTCTTGTGACAAGCTCTGCTGCTGCTCCTCCAGCCTGTGTCTGGCTCCTCCTATTGGCCCCACCGAGGCCCACTGGCCCAGCCCTGCTTGCACTAACTGGGCTTGGCTCAGGAACTGAACCTCCTCCCTCCATCCCACCTCTGGTGAGAAACTCTTTAGTCTCATTAAAGGGCTTCTGGGGCTCTCAATGTAACAAATTCTGAAGATGTGACCTCATGTTGGCTTTATTTGACAGCTGGGCCAGAGGTTTAATTTTCCTAGTTCTAATATTAGAACTATTTACTAGAAGGAGTAGGGTATGTGAGACCCTGTCTTATAGCATTTATCCCTGGAAGGAAGAGCCCCTGGACATTTCCCAACCTTTTTTTTTTTCCCTTGATCTCTAAATAAACATCAGAAGGAAGCTCTTTGTATTCTATTGCCAGCAAAAGGCTTTTTGTTTCTGTGCCTTACAGCCAGAGATGCGATAATTGTAGGAAGACCTACAAGGATATGGATATAGAGAGGAGGTGCAGACTACTCCCCCACTACACCCCCACCTATAGCCAACTCTCCTCCCAACTTCTTCCAATTCCTCAGCTAGCTGTTAAAGTCCCGTAATGTTACTGCTCAGGGTCAAACTCCCCTGCCCTGCACGGCAGAAGGAGTTCCTCCTCAGCTACCTGATAATAAAACCTCTTGCAGTTTGCATTAGGTGTGGTTTTCTCTTGAGTCTTTGGGGTGCTGGGCAGCTCATCCTGGGACTTGAGTGGAGGCCCAGCTTTGGGGGTCTTACAGAGTCTTGGTGAAGTTGAGACTAGTTGTCTGAAAGAAGCAGAAACAAGAGGGAGCTGGAGCTACCTTGCCTGGAAGAGGTTTAGATCCACTGAGCTACATTGAAAGGATTCTCTCCAACCTGTTGAGCTGTCTGCTCTATTCTCCAGGTTCCCGTTTTTGTGGACCATAGTGGGGTGGGCTTTGGTGGTACAGCTGTCCCTGAGTCATTTCTGCTCCTGTAAGTAATCCCTCACACATATTCCTGTAAGGAATCCCAGTAAAACTCATTCATCAACCAATTTGGAATTCAGCAACATTTATAACATAACCAGTTCTAATTCCACCACAGTTAATGCAATAGCCAACATTTGGCCTTAATTATTACAGATTGATTATTTTTGCTTGTTTATTGTGTATAAGAATAACTCAGTGAAATTCTCCCTTTCTCCCATATGGATTCAGTCCTTGAAATCCAGATGCCAGGGAGCAAAAAAAGAAATTTGACTTGCTGAGCCTTCTTGCCAGCTCTGATTTTGCCAACTTTAATGCTTATAGCAGAAACATGGCCTAAAGTCAAAATATTTGTATTTATTTATTCAAATTCATTTGTTTATTTAATATATTCGTGTGTGCCTATTCTCATGCCACAGTACACAGGGTTTTTGGGCATTGCGGTTTTTAGTGTCTTTTTTGGGGTTCTATTTTTTTTAAGGTTATTTTAGAGTTTTAGGGTTTTTTTTTCATTAGTTTGTTTTATATTTTGTTTCTTTGTTTCATTTGTTTTTTTAGTAAGACTTCTTGAATTCTCTTTAGAAGTTTAGATTTTTCTTTAGGGTGTGTAAAGTTTTAATTATGGCTTTTAGGATTTTTTTTTAAGGTTCTTTCATATAAAAAATAATTTTAGGGTTTCTTCAGTGTTTCAGGCAACTTTTTAAAGACATGTTGTTGTTGTTGTTGTTGTTTGTTTTGTTCTTCTGTTTTTTTTTTGTTGTTTTTTTGTTTTTTTGCTTTTACAATTTTTAAGTTCTTTTTAGGGTTTTTGAGATTTTGGGGAATTTTAAGGCATTTTTAAAGTGTTTTTAGAATTTTTAATGGTCTTTTTAGAGTTCCTGTTTTTTTGTTTGTTTGTTTGTTTTGTTTTGTTTTGTATTTTTGTTTTATTTTTTGTTTTGTTTGTTTGTTTAAGTATTTTTGGGTCTCCTTTCTGTGATGTCCAATGGCTTTAATCCCAGCATATGGCAGGCAGAGGCAGGCAGATTTCTGATTTCAAGGCCAGCCTTGTCTAAAAAGTGATTTCCAGGACAGGCAGAATTACACAGAGAAACACTGTCTTGAAAAACCGTAAAAAGTATATAGATAGATAGATAGGTAGGTAGGTAGATAGGTAGATAGATAGATAGATAGATAGATAGATAGATAGATAGATAGATAGATAGATAGATAGATAGATAGATAGATAGACAGATAGATAGATAGATATAGATAGATAAGATACATAGATAAGATAGGTAGGTAGGTAGTTAAGTAGGTAGGTAGGTAGATGATAGGTAGAAAGGTAGATAGGTAGATAGATAAATATAAAGTATTTTAGGTTATTTTAAAAGCTTTTTAGGTATCTTTTAGTGTTTGTTTAAAGATTCTAAAGTGTTTTAGGGTTTTCTTTTTTAAGATTTTAGGAGTCTTTTAGGGAGTTTTAAGTATTTTAGAGTTTTTAGGATGGGGGCTTGAATGACAGGGATTTTATGTAGGGTTTTAGTTTTTTATGATTTAAAAATATTTCTGGATTTTTTGGGATTTTAGGGTTTTCTTGAGGTCTATATTTGGAGAGGGATGGATGTTTCTTGATTTCTTTTGAATTTTAAAGTATTTTAGGGTATTAGGGTCTTTTAGGGCTTTTAAAGGAGTTTAGGATTTTTTTTTAATTTCTTTTTTTTAAGGCTTTTGTTTTGTTTGTTTGTTTGTCATTGTTTATTTTATTTTATTTTTTAGAAATTTGGTATATTTTGTTAGGGCTTTAGGGTCATATATATATATATATTTCTTTTCTTTTTTTTGGTTTTCTTGATTTTTTTAAACTTTCAGTGTTTTTTGGGTCTTTTACAATTTTTATATTTGCCTCTCACCATTTGTTTATCTCAGATTTTTACTGGCCTTATTGTTTCTGACCCGATCCTGTTCCTCCAACGAGCTGATTGTGAACTGGTTGTGGTGGAGCTTCCGGGAATCAAAGTTGTCGATGGTTGTGGGACTGGATCTGGAGCAGTGGCTCTGGCCCAGGCCCAGTTTTCAGCCAGAAGGAAAATGTATCTCTACCAGGGCAAGACAGATATGGATTGCTTTCACTGGGCCCCTTGAGGTCCCAGGTAGGCACAGTATTGTGGCAAGCGGTATCTCATCTGTGAGCTTGGCTATGACAGACCTCTTAGTAGTCAAGATATCTCTGTATGTGGGAGGAGTTCTGGAACACCAGCTCTGCTGCAGGGAAGAGTTGTGGCATCATGATAAAGTCTTATCCCTCTGGAATGATAAGACAAAAAAAGCTTTCCTTCTACTAGTTGACTTGGTAATAGTGGTTGATCACAGCAATAATACAGCAATTGCTAACTCCCCTTTATGTTCATTATGATAAGTAATATATTAGGTTTTCTATCTTTCTGCAAGAGAATACTATCACTCAACCTCACACATGCACGAAATTATATAAAAATGGCCTCAAACCCGTAGGAGAGCAAAACTATGTTAATTACCTTATTCCAAATCTGTGTTAACTCACCTAACAAAACACTCTCCTTCCATCCATTTTCCTCCAAATGCCTTGATTTCAGCTACTGCTACAAACACACCAGTAGTGACCCACCTGACAGGCCGAAAAGCCTAGACATGGTCCCGAGGCGAAAACTTCACGGAAACTTAGTCTCCTGTATTCATGGTAACCTGTATAATGAATGTTCCAATGTCCTTGCTTTAGTCGGTAAATGGATCTGTGTGCTTTCCCTTAATATTGCTTTTTTGTAAGTGCCTCTAAGGATTGATTTTGACATATTGCTAAGTTAGATACCTCATCTAGGAATTCCTGTCCTAGGCATTCCTTGAGCAAACTATGGTCTTTGAATTCACCTAGGATGCTGCCTATTCAGTGACATTCAGATTTACCTCTAGTACTGTAAGAGAGATAATGAAAGAAATCAGGCATTACTATCTGTTCCACAGAGTTAGAATTCTCAGGGCAAACTACTACCATATGCAAGAATTTACTATTATCTAGGAATAAGAAAGGTTGTGTTATAAGAAGAAACCAGAATAGATAATTAGAACTATAGATAGTTGAGCTTCAAACATACACAGGAATTTGCAATGGCCTAGGGGCCCGGGGTACTATATGATAGACTAGAAGAGGAACTATTGCAAGGGCACAAAACCATTGCCTATGACTTCTAAGATTAAGCAAACCTTAGAGAAGGCTACTTTTGATCCCAGTTTTTAACATTGAATTTTATCCCAATTGGTCCCTGCCAGTCCTTTGTAGGCATTCCTCTATTTTGTGTAAAAGTCACTTATAAGACTATTGCTCCCTTTGAGACAAATTACATTCAGATCCACACTCCTTTGTGTCCTGTCTGTTTCTCAGCCTCTCTTCTTGTTAAATCTTTGCCCACCTTTACTCAGAATCCAAGATATGCCCATGGAGCAAGGACCCAAGTGAGGTTTGTCTGTGGCAAGCTACCTTTCAGTTGACTAAAATTATATCATATATATATATATATACACTCCAGCTCTATTCAGGTACCCCAGGAGAAGGCATTAGATCTCATTATGGATGGTTGTGAGCCACCTAGTAGTTACTGGGATTTGAAATCTGGACCTTCAGAAAAGCAGTCAGAGCGCTCAACCACTGAGCCATCTCACCGGCCCTATATACCACACTTCATCTATTAAGTTCATAATGGAAAAGAAACGATTCCATTTCCTAGCTATTGTGAATATTGCAATAAACATGCATTGAACATATATCAGATGTAGGACGTGGGATCTTTAAGTATTTGTCTTGGTGTGTGACAGCTAGACTATCTCATAAGTCTAGTTTTGAAAACCAGTGTACTAATTTACACAGTGCTGCCCATGTTTACATACCACCATGGATACATATGGGAGAGGAAGTAGTCAATTGATCCCTATTTGTAGAAAATGCAATCCTGTCCTTAATATTTTCAACAGAAAACTTATATACAAACAGTTCCAGCAAATTGGAGTGATACAAAGTCACATTAAAAAATCAACATATTTATATATGCCATCAATGAACTTGCTGAGAAAGAAATAAAGGAAGTAAAAGCCAATTCCTAATAACATTTTTTTAAAAATAATAGGAGCTGGGAAATAGTTAAGGGGATATTGTGCTTGCCACACAAATGTGAGGAAAAGAGTTCAGATAACCCAGTACCCAGTGTTGAGTGAGTGTGTCTGCTCACCTATACTCTGAGCAGAGGAAGACTGGAAATCCTGGGTCAAGCTGCCTTGCTAGACAACCCAAACCCTGCTCAGTAAACAGAGTGAAAGTCATCAAATTACACAGCTTTAACATGTGGTCTGTACATGCACATGCACACACATGAACATATACACTTACATATATGTAAAGCTTCATACATGAAAAAACATTATACATACATGCCATTAAGATCCACCTCCATTCTCCCTCATCCACCCTACACACACACAAACACTCACACACACACACACACACACACACACACAGAGAGAGAGAGAGAGAGAGAGAGAGAGAGAGAGAGAGAGAGAGAGAGAGAGAAAGAGAGAGAGAGAGACAGAGACAGAGACAGAGAGACAGAGAAAGATAGACAGAGACAGAAAAACAGAAAGACAGAGACTGAGAGAAAAAGAGAAGGGATGAGGAGGAGTCATAAGAAGATAAATTGTAAGAAAACATTAAGACAGGACAAACAAGAGTGTCTTACTGTTCCCACAAAACTCTGCTAGGAGAAATAGCATAAAAGCACAATGGTGTCATCAATACAGCTCCAGTCATGAAAAAGAAAGTACACCAAGGCCCTATTAAATATCCAAACCAACATTTTGTTTGACTGACTTCCAGTGTCAAGCTTTTAACATGCCAAATGTCAAAAGATATTAATTTAGTTTACAAAAAGACTTGGTCTTATGTCTTTCCTGGTCATTCAGTTGTTTGTTCATGTAAGAGAATAAACTTAAGAAAAGGAATAGATTTTAAAAGCTTTATTAAAGAATATTAATTACTGTGTTAAATGCTACAAACCTATTCAGTTATTTTCATTATTACATTTACAATGAATAAAAGTCATTTTATTTGAACAACATTATAATGCTGTTATTAATAATGATATGTTTAAAAACATATCCAATATTTAGAAAAATTCACCGAAAACTTTTCAAAACATAAGTCAAGTAATCACCTTCATAGATTTAATTTCAAAGTGAAAAATTGAACTTTCTTTTCAATATCACCATGCTTAAAACAAGCATTTCTCCATTTATAAACCACTACTCATTTTGCCTTTATAGATTATCTGAAAGAAACATAGTAACAGTAACTTAAATCCAGAAAGCTATTTTGTTCTGACATTAAGAAAAAGGTGTATATTATCTGAATCGATACATATAATTTCCTACCCATTTTACCATGCAGCAAGTTCTTCATGCCTAGCAGGATTGTTCTGTTACTTAAATTCAATGTTTTCAGAGATAGCAAAAGACCAACTAGAAATTCAGATAAGAATATTTAATACAGAATTAGCCAGGAATACAAGTTACCCCAGATTGTAGGAGAAGAGTGGATATTCTGACAGCAAATAGCTTTTAAATATAAACTCCTGAGATAAGTTGGAGTTAAAAAAAAAAGAGAGGGGGTGGTAAAGCATTCAAGAATTCCAAGAAGAAAGAACTTATGGCATAGCACTGAGGCAATGGCACAAGGAAATAACTGGTTGATAGAAAGTGTCCCTGAGTTTCTGAATGATGCAAGCCTTTATTGCTGCATAGCCAAAGGGAAACAGAAATCTTTCACAAAAATCAAAGAGAGGAGCCAAATAAACACCTTTCATCTAGCAAGATCAAAAACTGCTCTTAGAAAACTGGCAAAGTGTACAAAACAGGCAAAACAAGTTTCTGTGTCAGTAAAGTAGGATCTTCACTTATAGCCTCAATTTTACACTTTCTCAGTGTACCAATTTCTATAAAACATGACCTTTCAAAGAATCAGCTTGACTAAGTGTTTAATAAACAATCCTGTGCAACTATATTCTAGCTGCATCATTGGACTCAAACTGAATTTTCCATGTGTTGCCACTGATGTGAGCCATTATCCTGTTGTGCTTCAGGAGATTTATATGACCTTCAACAAGCAATCCAAATATGAAAATGAATAAGAACCCAACTTGCTAACTGTGACAGACAAAACAATTCTTTAAGGCCACTAGTGCTACATTCAGGAGTCCAACTTTGTCTGTGTTCTGAATCTAGTCAAAAACAGTTAAAATATTGGAAATAAAACTTGCATCTGTACTATAAATAGATTACTGTTTTGCCCTTATTCTCTGAACAATAACATGTTAATTGCACAGTAATATTTCAGTAAGTATTAGTCATTCAGAGATGTCTTTCAGCATCCAGTTAGACTCACAGTTGTCACAAATTTATCTAGGAGAGGTCGTTTTTAAAATACAGAATAATATCTGTGATATCAATTCCATGCATTCTTTGCTCTATTCAAATACTATCACCTGTTCTTTCCCTAGCAAGTATGCCAGTGTTTGTCTATCCCCATAGCCTCTGAGGAGGAATTGTATGGATAAAACTTACCCATTCATTTATGAGATGGAAACTGACGTCACTGAAAATCTCACTGACTACCTCAGGTTATAGGGATCTATCCTGGTGTAAAATGGACTTGAGATCACAGCCTCCTAAGAACATGTCCATTTTTTCATATCATGCTCTGACTTCAACAATTCCTTGTCATGACCCCTTAGAGTTGGCACCAGACCAGGTAGCATTCTGAACCCTAAAGAAGAGAGTCCTCGGGGTCCCTCCTCATTCAGAAACTTTGGGCGATTGCCGTGCTACCTGAAGCAGAACTGCAAAGTGAGGCAGCCTAGGATTGGCCAGTGCAAGAACAAGGACAACCAATCTACAGGTTCCAGATTGGCCTGTGCAGGCAAGAGGATAGCCATTATCTAGGCTCGGGACAGGCCCGAGAAGGCATGAGGACAGCCATTCTCAAAATTTGCTTGATTCCTGAGACCACTGTTACTTATATTCTGTGCGATTTGCCTTACGATATGTCCAAAATTTTCAGGAGAGAGCATCACTCTTAAAGGATGCTGCTTCATTGTTTCTTTCTGCAAGTCACCATTGGCAAGTCCATTCCTTGCCCCGTTAAGGGTCAGTCGCCCATTTCATGTTTCTTGAACAATTTTCTTAATGATTAAATGGCAAGACATGTGGAGAGATGGCAGCGAGCCTCAGCACAGACTTGACCCTATGACCACAGACCACAGGTTTCCCTGCTTCCAGAGCATGGTACTGCCTTCAGTGTCGCCCAAAGAATAGTGATACCCTACCCCAATCGGGGAATAGCCTGGGGCCCACTTCACTGACCCCCAGCTGTATTTAACACCTTAAGCCAACAGGGGAAGCATTTGACCAGCAGAGACCCGAGGGACTTTGTGCCTCCAGGGCTCCTTATACAGAAACGGCACAAGTTCAGGTGCCTAAAGCCCTATGAAGACCACACATTCAAAAAAATCTGATGCTCAAGTTGCAGAAGAGCTACAGAAACCCAAAGCTCTTATAAAGCGTTCAGCCATTAACACGACCCTGGGCCCTCTGAAGGAGCTAAAAGAGAACAAAAAAAAAAAAAAAAAAAAAGGACAGTTACACTTTCTCTGATGTTTCCTGAGTTCATGAGTAACCCACTGAGCAGGGTACCAGACAATCTGTTTTACCACCTTCCACCAGAAAATGAGTTGCCTCATCTGCTGTGTCCATGCATAGACAGGTGAAAAGAAGTCAGCCTATGTCCACTGGGTTTGAAGAACCTAGGGATTTTGACCAGTCGGGTGCCAGAGTGCCTGCAGCATCTTCCAAACACAGGGCTGGAGATACCAGTCACAAATTCAAAGAAGATAACACAGTGCCTACGCCATCGTCTGCTGGACAACATGGACAGGTAATTTCCCCACACATTCAAGGTTCCCTACACCCTTCCCAATCTAACCAAGGAGATCTGGGATCTTCAAATTCTCAGGGCAGGTCCTTATGCACCAAAAAGTTTTGAGAACTAACGCAAAGTTTCCAAGACTCTATGGGACATTGCACATCTGCCCAGGCATCCCATAGACTTCCCACGTGTGCTTAAAAGAAATTCATAAATGCCTCCTCTTCCAGAAGGAGTTCAAAAGTTTGTTCCCTACCCTACATAACTGTATTCTTTCCAATTCTCCTCCAAAGCATTTTGGAGAAGAACTCTCTTGTCAAGCAACAGGCCCCATCAGACAAAGAGGGCTCCAAACCTTCTTCGCCTAACGGTAATGTCAGTGATGTCTTATTAGTCCCTAATGCATCAAGTCCCACCTCCTCTTCCCAGGAGAATTCAACATGTTTGACAGATGCCAAGGCGGGGCAGAGGGCTAAGTCCTCTCAAAATGACAGCCAAAGATGTTCCCTTTCTCCCCAAAAGTGCCATATGCAATCTGCTTTTAGTAAAATGAGTTTGAGAGTGGACCCTGCTGAACAAGGGGGTTTCAAAACTTCCCCATTAAACCAAGAGGGATTTCAAAGTCATTTATCATTATAAAATGGGCTCATGTCATCTCTTACAGTAAAAGGGAATTAAATGCACAACTTCCTAAGTGAGCCTCACACAGCTCATACCTGCCCAAGCAGAGAGAAAAAAATTCCACAAGGAGCTCAAGTACTTTGCCATTCATGGAATTGCACTTGAGTGTTCCACACATACTCAAGATGTGGTAGAATCACTTAAGTCCTCCAAAGGGACTCTACTTTACTTCTGCACAAAGTGAACTAGAACCATAGGCAACTTCCCCAGGGGTTATGATAAATTCTCATTCTGTCAGGGGGCCAAGAAGATTATCCCCCTCTATGGAACAGATTCAAAGACAGTTCTTAAGTTTTCTCTACCACAGAAAGGAAGATTATATCATTCTCCTGCTATGAAATGTGACACAAACATTGTCATTCTAGTAGAAGACTGAAAGATGCTCTGTCCAAACAATGGGTCTTCAGAAAGTCCTGATCTGATCAAGAATTATTCAGATATCTCTTATCAGCCAAAAGAGCCCTCGTGATTTGTCAGCAGGCCCCAAACACCTGAGAGATTATTCCAAAACACTTCCAGTGAGCTAAACAATTTCAATATTTGTCGTAGAATACACAACTAAGAGGATATCACCCTCTCAGCTGCCACTGGGCACACTAGAGGCTGTGAAGAATTCCTCATATATGTCCAAGTTTCTAGGATTTCCAAAACCTGTACAGGAGTCTCTGCATACTACTCTATCACATAAAGGGACTGTAGGACAGGATAAATCTACAGAAGAGAGTTCTAGCCACAGTCCCATCTTTAGAAATGGCTCATGGATATGATACATCTTCAAAAGATGTTCTAGGACAGATTCCATCTGTAAAGAAGGTTCTGGGTCCAATCCTATGTGAACATGGTGCTATCGGATGTGATTTGCACGCACAAGAGTCTGTAGCATCCTGTACAGCCCAAAGAAGGGAATTCCATGTATTCTACCTGTGCACAAGAATTCATATGACCTCCCCAAACTTCACAGGAGACTATGAGAACTTCTCTATCTCTCAAGAGGATCAGCCCTCTTCTCCAAATACACATTCTTATCCACCTGCACAAGGGCTGTTGGTCCTTCTCCATGCCTGCATAAGTCTCCATAATATATTCCAAATGCCTGAAAAAGCTCTGGATTTTACTTCATCTTCCAAAGGGCCCTTGGAACCTGTTTGCCCATCAAGTAGTCTATGACACCTGAAATATCTACACAAAAGTTGTTATCCAATTCTCTAGCTGAAGAAAATTTTCTTGGAACTTCCACTGTTACACAAGGAGGTCTAAAAATTTCACTAAATGCCCATGAGGCTCTTAGACCTTTTACACATGTCCATGAAGCTCTAAGAGAGGCCACATCTACGCAGGTATCTCTAGGGCCTTCTCCTAATTCTGAAGCTATTGTCAAGACTTGTACATATACACAAGGAAATTTAGACCTTCACCATCTGTGTAAAAGGTCATATGTCTATCATATCTGAACAGGGTGCTTTACAATTATTTCCATCTACCCTAGAGTGTTTATTTTCCTTGTCTTGTCTGGTTGAAAGCAGTAGACATTTGCCCTCTACCAAAGTGATCCACAGGCATCCAGTTTCTAGGAATTAAAAAAAAAACAAAAAACAAACAAACAAACAAAAAAAAACAGGTTAATTGTTGATCCTTCTGAAATAGGACACTTCAGAAATTCTTTTAAAAGGTAATACTTGCATCATGTCCTGCTGAAAAAAAAACAAAAAAAAAAAAAAACATCAAAAGCTACAACTATTCCTCAGGTGAGTCCCACAACATCTCTATCCAAAATACCTTGAAATGTTCAACAAATGACCAAGGGACTGTGGAAACTTTCTTGTCTACCCAAGAGCATGTTGCCCACTTACATACCTTATAAACAGACTCTGCATTCTTCAATATCTACACTAGGGTATTTCCATTTGCAAAGAAATGTTGAAATGTCATCACTGGCACAAGGAACACTAGAGTCTTTATATCATCCCACAAGGAAAGGTACAAAATACAAATCAGAATAAGACATTCTGTGACAGTCTATATCACCACGGGGGACTGTAGAACCATCACAAAGTAATACAAGGGCTTTAGGATCTACTCAACATGCTCATAGGAAGGCTCAAATATTTCCATCTACTCAAGGAACTGAGAAACATTCTTTGTCTTATAGAGGGGCTATGGGACTACCCAAATCTGAAACTAGGCCCTAAAAAATTCACCATCTGAACCAGGACCTGAGAAAATTTTCAGTTTTTTTTTTTTTTTTTTTTTTTTTTTTTTTTTTTTTGGGGAAGGCTTCTACACGTTCTCTATTTTTGTAAGATACCCTGTGACATCTACCATTTGATACAGAGGTTCTTACATCTTCTCCATCTAACCAGGGGACTAAGAAAACATTGTTATCTTCCAAAGGGAATGTGAAACCTTCATCAACTGCAACACATGCTCAGAAACCTCCATGCACAATGACGGGAACTTTAACAAATGTCAGATGTAACCAAGGGCCTCTAGAAGATTCTGTGCCTGTCCAGGTGAAGGAGGGATTTTTACTTCTATCTCAAGAATTCTAAGAGCATTCAGCACCTTTCCAAAAGAAGCTATGGTACTTGTCACACATGGTAGAATCTCTAGATACCTTGCCATCTTTCCATGGGACTACAAATCCTCTGCCTTCTACATAGGTTATGTGACCTCCCAAATCTGAACCTAGGAAGTCAGAAACATCTCCATCTGAAAAAAATTCTTCATCCACCAGGAAAACTTAAAAAAAAAAGAAAGAAAAACAAACAAACAAAAAACAAAAACAAAACAAAACAAACAAACAACAAAAAAAAAACATTGTTATTTTCCCAAGTGACTGTGAAACCTTTGTCTTCTGTACCATGTGCTCAGAAATTTCCACTAATTACATCAGGTACTCCAACAACTGTGAGATGTAAACAAGCAGTTCCAGAATATTCTATACCTGTCCAGGAAACTTTGGATTTTTTGCTGACGATTCCCGGGGTTTCTAGAACATTCAGCATCTTTCCAACAGAAGCGAGGGAACTAGTCAACATGGTAGAATCTCAGGATACCTCACCAATATTCCAAAGTACTACAGGCCCTTTGCCACATCCCTCAAGTCATACAGGATATTCACAACCTGACCAATGATCTCAGGAGTATTCTTTAGAAGTCCCAAGGGATCTAGCACCTTTGAAGTCTACCAAATTTTCATATCTGTTGAGGCATGTCTAGGCCTTTCACTATATACTCAACAGTCTATCCAGCAGTCATCATCTTCCCAAAAGATTCTGGGAACATCAGAGTGTGCCAAGTGTATTCATTAACATTTTTCTTTTGTCTCAGGTTCTTTGGGAATGTATTCATGTGTCCTATGGATGACAGGAACATTGCTACAAGTCCCAAAGCCTATTGGACATTCCTCACCAATACAAGCATGTCAATCCCCTCCACCATCTATGAAAAGAAACTGTGACAACTTGTATTCACAAGCAACTCTTGTAGCATAAATCTCTCCATTGTTCTCACCATCTACTCAGGTGAATGGACAAGCTTACCTCAATCAAGAATCTACTTTGGGACAGCCCATAGCTGCCCAGGGAGTTGAACAACTTTTGTTGTCTAGCCCAGGTTATAAAGAAAGTGACAAGCAGGAAATAGGAATTTTTCCATCTTACCAAGTACTTCTGGGAATTTCCTTACCTGCAGAGGTAATGGTAGGATCTTGACCATCTGTACAAAGGGTTCTGGGAACTTCCCTATCTGTCCAAGAGTCTCTGTTCACACCCAAACAAGAACCTGTAGGTACTCTGCATCTCTAACAAAGTCTTTCAAACATCAATCTACACACTAGAGGGCTCTCAAAATTTTTCCATGTGCTCAACATACAATGTTCATCATGTTCCCCACACTAATGAACCTCTCCTTTCTAGCCAGAAAAATCAGAAGAAATTTTTATATTTGCCAGGTTATCCAGAACACTACCTATCTGCACCAGATGGTCAGGGGCATATAATACCTACTCGAGTAGCTGTAATACTTTTGCTTACTTCTCAAGGGCACAAGAAAAACTTAACAATTGCAATGGAAACTTTGCATTTTCAAAGTTCTTTGTCATCCATTCAAAGGAATCCATTACCTTTGTCAGATTCCATAGGTATATTGGAATTAAGACAATGTAAACACACAGAGACTTTTTTGGACCCTTTGCCTCAAGTGAGGAAGGATGCCAGATCTTCTAAATCTGCTTTTCCTACTCTAGGAAATTAGTCACCATCACCTCGAGAACCTGTGAGACATTCATCTTTTCCTAAAGGAGGTATAGAAATGCTCTCAACTGGTCCAGGGAATCTAGTACCTTTGCAATGAATCCAGGGGCCTTTGACACTTTATATCTCAGCCCAGACAATGACACATAACTCAGGATCTGCCAATGGGGTTGTACTGCATTCAGCTTCTTCCCCAGCAGTTTCAGAAAGAAATGAATATTCTCCATTTACCCAAGGGACTTCAGAAAGTTCCAAAAGATCTGGATTGCATCTGGATCTTACTACATCACTACCGGTAACACAATCATCTTCAAGATTTGAACAAGGAATTGTGGAACCTTGCTTATCTGAACAAGGGACTAAATTTAAAGAAACATCTATAGGGTTGTATGCTTATGCTCAGGATACTATGGGGCATTATTTATCTGCACAAGCCACAGTATGAACCTCCATGTCTGCAAAGCAGACTTGGAAACTTTGCCTACCACTACAGGACCTTTGGGGTCTACACAAGTGACTCTTGTAGTCTCAGAGTCATTGTCATCTGATCAGAGGCCTCTGGGAATTTATTTAACTTCAACGGGAACTCTAGGCTCTTCGTCTTCCATAGAGGCTTTTGGAATATCCCTTTCTGACCAAGGGTCTCTAAAACTGTCCACATCTAAATTAGGGTGTGTAGAAACTGTGACATCTTCTCCAAAGACTGTGCATCATCCAACATATTGCCAGGAAGCTATGAGATTTTCTCCTCTTTCTAACATTTTGGACAAAAATCTCCAGCTTTTTCAAGGTTCATTGGTCTGTTCCTACCTCGCCAGAAATCTCAAAAATCCATTTCATCATTCATCACGAGATGTAACATACTCATCATCTGTACTAGGTACTCAGGATCACCCTCTTTCTAGTCCAGAGTTTCAAGGATATTTTCTGACCTCTCTAAAGTCTAAGGAATGTTCCACAGCTGCAAAGAAAACTTTGACTATGCAAATTTCTTTGTCATCCATCCAAAGGTATGTAGAACCTTTGGCAGAATCCACAAGGATATTGGGAATGGGACAATGTAAAGACACAGAGACTACTGTGGGCCCATTGCCTCAAGTAATGAAGGATATAGAATCTTCTCCATCTGCTTTGCCTATTCTATGAACTTTGCCACCATCACCTCAAGAACCTGGTAGACATTCATCTTTTCCTAAAGGTGGTGCAGAAATATTTCCATCTGGTCCAGGAATTCTAGCACATTTGCAATCAGCCCTGGGGCCTCTGGCACTTTCCATCTCAGCCCAGGCAATGACACATCACTCAAGGCCTACTGACAGGGCTCTACTGCATTCAGCTCCTTGCCCAGCTGTATCAGAAACAAATGAATATGCTCCATCTTTCTGAGGGACTTCAGACACTTACAGATGTGCTGGACTGCATCTGAATCTTACTACATAGCTACAGATGACACCATCATCTTTGAGATCTGAGTAAGGAACTGTGGGATTCTTGTCTATCAGAAGAAAGGTGTCTGAAAGTGACTAAATCTAAAGAAAGTACTATAGGGTATTCCATCTCTGCTCAGGCCACAGAGGGGCATTCTTTATCTGCACAAGCCATAGTAGGGAAGTACATATCTGAACAGTTGCAATTGGAAATTTGCCTGTGCAAAGTTCTTTGTCTGGGCACACTGTGCAGACGGTGGGAACTTTGCCTCCCACTCCAGGACCTTTGGGGTCTACCAAATATACTCAGGTGCTACCAGAATCTGTGTCATCTGATCAGAGGCCTCTGTGAGTTTCTTTAGCTTCACAGGGAACTCTAAGTTCTTCATCTTCCCAAGAGGCCTTTGGACATTTCTGTTCTACCCAAAGGTCTCTCAAACTGTCCACATCTAAACAAGGGACTGCACAAAATGTTTTATCTGCTCAAAATAGTTTGAATGCTCCAACTTCTTTGCAAACAGATATGGGATTTTTTCCAACTTACTAACATTTTGCATAAAGATCCCCAGCTTTCCCAAAAAACACTGGAATTTCCCTACCTAGTCAGAAATGTCAAGTATCCATTTGTCCTTCACCATCATATGGAGGACATTTCACACCTCTACTAGGTGTTCAGGAGCATATTGTACCTATGTGGTTTTAGAAGCTTTTCCATCTTTTCAAAAGCCCAAGAAAATTTTCAGGACAGAAGAGGGAACTTTGCGCATACAAAGTTATTTTTTCTTCAACCAAATAAATCTGGAAAATTCAACAGGTTTCACATGGATATTGACACACACACACAAAAAAAAAGACTCACAGAGTAGTTTAGGGCATTTGCCTGGAGTGATAGAGGATATAGAACCTTCTCATTCAACTTCAGTGACTCTATGAACTTTGCCACCATCACCTCCAAAAACTTTTAGACATTCATATTCTACCCAAGGATGTGCAGAGACTTTCCCATTTGGCTAAGGGTATCTAGCACCTCTGAAATTTACCCAGGGGCCTCTGAAACTTTCTATCTCAGCATAGGCAGTGATGAATACATACCAATGATATGAATGTTCTTCTAATTCTCTACGTCTTTCCTCCTCAGAACAAGGGACTCCAGCATCCTCAGATTCTCCTCTTGGAGGTGTGAGTCCCTGCCTCTCTGCACAGGGGACCTTATGTCTCTCCACATGTCCACAAAGGTCTACCCAAGATTCTACATGTTCCAAAGGCTTTTAAATCCTTCTTTACATAAACAAGTTATAGGAACTCAGTCCACATCTACATACTATACAGTAAAAGACTCACCAACTTCCCAGCTGTGTCAGGGATATACTGACCCTGCTCCAAATAAAGCAAGGACTTTTAGATCTATCCAAGGACCTCTGAGTATTTCAGGAACTGCATAAGGCTCTATAGAACCTTTGCCATCTCCCCAGGGGACTCTAGGATATACATCATTTGCATCAGGTGGACAATCATTTTCAACAGCTACCCCAGGACATGTGATATGCAGTGACTCAGCAGTGTAACTTGCAATTTCTGTCCATCTTAGTTCCTCACTTTTTTAGTTAAGCATTTTGAATCCATTCATTTACACATAATCACTCTAAACCTACAGAGGGGTCTTAAACTTCATGCTACGGACCAAATTATTATTTGATTACTCCACAAATGGTCCAACAAACAGATCCATATGCTTCAGATGCTTCAGGATCTACTCATTCTTCCAAAGGCTTCATGGTAATTTCTTTATCTGGACAGGGAACACTATGACCTGTACCATCTGCCCTAGAATCTTTGAAAATGCCCTTATCTGCTCAAGTGAATCAGGACCTTTTTTATCTATTCTAGAAGTTGTAGGCCCATGCCTGTCTTCTACAGGAAAATCTGGAAGCTTGTCATGTACAAAAAGCAAGCCAGGAATAGCGAATGTTTCACCAGGAGCTTTGAAAATTTCACTATCTACCATAGTGAGTCTAGGGTTTCCTTTATCTGTCCAATTGGATTTGAGTGATACAACCTGGATTTTTTTCCTCAGAGACTTTCTCTGTATTCCCATGGTATAGTAGGACTATCAACACCTGCACAATGACCTTCAGACACTTCCTTTTTATCACAAGAGACCCAAAAACCCTGTTTGGAAAAAGAGGCTTTAGGTTATTCACCATCTGATTCTAAAGATCTTGGACTTTTTGCCGAGGACAAATTATAAACATGGCCATGGATGCAAAACCATTCAGATATAATACCTGTCACCAAAGAGATCATAGCATCTTTGTCATCCATGCAAGATACTCCCAGATAGATGGGTGGATGGATGGATGGATGGATAGATGGATGGATGGATGGATGGATGGATGAATGGGTGGATGGATGGATGGATGGATGGATGGATGGATAGATAGATAGATAGATAGATAGATAGATAGATAGATAGATAGATAGATAGATAGATAGATGAGATAGAAGAGATAGATGAGATAGATAAGATAGGCTGAGAGGTAGAGAGGTAGATAGGTAGATAGATAAAATATATGAAATATAAAGCACTTTAGGTTATTTTAGAAAGCTTTTTAGGGCTTTTTTAGGGTTTGTTTAAAGATGTTAAGGTTTTTGAGGGTTTCCTATTTTTAAGGTTTTAGGTATCTTTATGGTGTTATAAGTATTTTAGAGTTTTTACAATTTTAGGGGGGATTGAATGACTTGGGGCCTTTATGTAGGGTTTTAGTTTTTTTATGATTTTAAAAATAATTTTGGATTTTGGGGGGTTTTAGGGTTTTTTGGGGTTTATTTTTGGGGGGGTTGGATGTTTCTTGAATTCATATGGATTTTAAGGTATTTTGGGGTACTAGGATTTTTTAGGGCTTTTAAAGAATTTTAGGATATTTTTTTAAACCTTCTATCTGTTTTGTTTTGTTGCTGTTGTTTGTTTCTTTTTGGCTTATGGGTTTGTTAAAGGTTTTAGTTTTTTGGGGGGGCTCTTTTTAGAGTTCTAGAAATGTGTTTGTCTTTTTTTTTAATTTTGGGATATTTTGTTAGTGTTTTATGTTCTTAGTTTTAGAATTTAAATGTATGTAGTTTTCTTTTTTAGGGTTTTGTTGATTTTTTAAAGCTTTCAGTGTTTTTTGGGTCTTTTCCAATTTTTCACTTGCCTCTTGATATCTGTTTATCTCAGATTTTAACTTGGCTTATTGTTTCTGACTGGATCCTGTTCCTTGTATGAGCTTGTGTACTGGTTGTGATGGAGCTACCAGGAATCAGGCTGTCTAGGGTTGTGGGATGGGATCTGGAAAAGTGGCTCTGGCACAGGCTAAGAAGTGGTCCAAAAGGAAGATGTGTCTGTAGCAGGGCAAGACAAATAGGTTTTGCCTGCACAGGGACCCTGGAGGTCCCAGGTAGTCCAGGTATTGCTGCAAGGGGTATCTCATCTGTGAGCTGGGCTATGACAGATCTCCTGGTAGTCAAGGTATCTTTGTATGTGGGAGGAGATCTGGAGCCCCAGCTCTGCCTCAGGGCTGAGTTGTGGCATCATTAAGAAATCTTATCTCTCTGGAATGATAAGACAAAAAAAGCTTTCCTTCTACTAGTTGTCTTGGTAATAATGGTTTATCACGGCAATAATACAGCAATTGCTACACACCATTTTATATTTTTTATGATATGTATTCTACTTTGTTTTCTATCTTTCTCCTAGATAATAATATCACTCAACCACACATATGCATGAAAATATATAAAAATGATCTCAAACCCATATGAGAGCAAACCTATGTTAATACCCTCATTCCAAATCTGTGTTAACTCACCTAACAAAACACTCTCCTTCCATCCATTTTCCTCCAAATGCCTTGATTTCAGCAACTGCTACAAACACACGAGTAGTGACCAGCCTGACAGGCCAAAAGCCTATACATGGTCCTGAGGCGAAAAATTCATGAAAACGTAGTCTCCTGTATTCATGGCAACATGTATAATGAATGCTCCAGTGCCCTTGCTTTAGTCGGTAGATCTGTGTGCTTTCTCTTAATATTGATTTATTGTAAGTGCCTCTAAGGATTGGTTTTGACATATTGCTAAGTTAGATTCCACACATATAAATTCCTCTCCTAGGCAGTCCTTGAGCACCCATGGTCTTTGAAATCAGTAAGGATGCTGCCTATTTGGGTACATTCAGATTAACCTCTAGTATTGTAAGAGAGACAGTGAAAGAAATCAGGCATTACTAACTGCTACTTAGAGTTAGAAATCTCAGGACAAACTACTACCATATGCAAGAATTTACCATTATCTCGAAATAAGGAATGTTATGTTATAAGGATCAAGAATAGATACTTAGAACTATAGATAGTTGAGTTTCAACCATGCACAGGAATTTACAATGGCCTAGGGTGGAGGGGTACTATATGATAGGCTAGAAGAGGAACCATTGCAAGGGCATGAGACCCTTGCCTATGGCTTCTAAGATTAAGCAAACCTTGGGGGGTGCTGCTTTTAATCACAGTTGTTAACATTGAATTCTATCCCAATTGGTCCCTCCCAGTCCTTTGTAGGCATTCCTATATTTTGTGTAAAAGTCACTTATAAGACTAGTGCTCGCTTTGAGACAAATTACATTCAGATCAACCCTCTGTTTGGTCGTGTCAGTTTCTCAGCCCCTCTTCTTGGATAATCCTTGCCCACCTGTACCCAGAACCCAAGTTAGGCCAATGGATCGGGGACCTAAGTGAGGTTTTTCTGTGGCAAGCTACTTTTCCTTTGACTAAAATTACATCATATATATATATATATATATGTGTGTGTGTGTGTGTGTGTGTGTGTGTGTGAGTGTGTGTGTGTGTTTATGTGTGTGTGTTTATGTGTATGTGTATGTGTTTGTGTATATGTATATACATACACATATAAATCAATACATATACATATATATACATTATACACATATACACACATACATATACATATATGTGTGTGTGTGTGTACATATGATATATATGTACAGCTTCATACATGAAAAAACGTTATACATACATGCCATTGAGATCCACCCCCATTCTGTCTCAGCCATTCTACACACACACAAACACTCACACACACACATACACACACACACAGAGAGAGAGAGAGAGAGAGAGAAAGAGAGAGAGAGAGAGAGAGAGAGAGAGAGAGAGAGAGAGAGAGAGAGAGAGAGAGATGGACATGGAGATGGAGACAGAGATGGAGACAGAGACAGAGAAAGACAGAATAAATTTGGAAATCACCAAGACAACAGTGGATTTTTCTATTACACAATGCAATAAGTTAAACCAATAAAAGCATATTTGTGAAAATGCTCTAAGGAATCTTATTCCTTTGTACTCTGACAAAGAAAATGAACAGAATTTAAAAGCTTTATTAAAGAATATTAATTACTGTGCCAAATGCTACAAACCTACTATTCATTTATTTTTGTTATTAAATTTACAATGAATAAAAGTCATTTTGTTTGAACAACCTTATACTGCTGATATTAATAATGATATTTTTAAAAATTCACAGAAATCTTTTCCAAACACAAGTTAAGTTATCATCTTCAGAGATTTAATTTCAAAGTGAAAAATTGTAATTTCTTTTCAATATTATCAAGCTTAAAGCAGATGTTTCTTCATTTATAAACCACTACTCATTTTGCCTTTATAGATTATCTGAGTGAAACATAGCAACTGTAACCTAAATCAAGAAAGCTATTTTGTGTGAACATTAGAAATGTGAAGCTAATTCTCAAAAGTTATATATTATCTGAATCGATACTTATAATTTCCTACACATTTTACCATGCAGCAAGTTCTTCATGCCTAGCAGGATTATTCTGGTACTTAAATTTAATGTTTTCAAAGAAGTAAAAAGACCAACTGGAAATTCAGAAAAGCACAGTGAATACAGAATTAGCCAGAATACAAGTTACCCCCTATTGTAGGAAAAGAGTGGATATTCTGACAGTAAATAGCTTTTAAATATAAACTACTGAGATAAATTAGAGTTAAACAAAGAAAGGGGGTGCTAAAGCATTCAGGAATTCCAAGAAGAAAGAACTTATGGCATAGCATTGAGGCAATGACACAAGGAAATAATTAGATATTAGAAAGTGCCCCTGTGTTTCTGAATGATGCAAGCCTTTATTGCTGTGTAGCCAAAGGGAAACCGAAATCCTTCAGAAAAATCAAAGAGAGGAGCCAAATAAACACCTTTCATCCAGCAAGATCAAAAACTGCTCTTAGAAAACTGGCAAGGTATGCAACAGGCAAACGAAGTTTCTGTGTCAGTAAAGAAGGATCTTCACTTATAGCCTCAATTTTACACTTTCTTAGTGTATCAATTTCTATAAAACATGACCTCTCAAAGAATCAGTTTAACTAAGGGTTTAATAAATCATTCTGTGCAACTATATACCGGCTGCATCATTGGACTGAAAGTGAATGGTCCATGTGTTGCCACTGATGTGAGCCATTTGCCTGTTGTCCTTCAGGAGAATTATATGACCTTCAACAAGCAATCCAAATATGAAAAAGTAATAGGAACCCAACTCACTAACTGTGACAGACAAAGCAATTGTTTAAGGCCACAAGTGCTATTTTCAGGAGTCCAAATTTGTCTGTGTTCTGAATCTAGTCAAACACAGATATAAGTATTTGAAATAAAACTTTCATTTGTACTATAAAGAGATTACTAAAGTTTTGCCCTTATTCTCTGAACAATAGCATATTAATTGCACAATAATGATATTGTAGTAAGTATTATTTAGTAATTTAGAGATGTCTTTCAGCATCCAGTTATCACAGATTTATCTAGGAGAGGTAGTTTTTAAAATTCGAAATAATATCTGTGATATCTATTCCATGCATTCTATGTTATTTTCAAATATTAACACCTGTTCTTTCCCTAGCAAATATGCCAGTGTTTGTTTAGCCCCATAGCCTCTGAGGAGCAAGGGTATGGATAAGCCTTTCCCATTCAGTTATGAGACAGAAACAAACATCACTGCAACACTCACTGATGACCTTAGGTTAGAGGGATCTATCCTGGAGTAAGATGGACTTCAGAGCATAGTCTCCTAAGAACACCTTGTCCTTAATTTCCAACCATGCTTTGCCTTCAACAATTCCTTGTCATGAACCCTTAGAGTGGGCACCAAACCAGGTAGCACTCTGAACCCTAAAGATGAGGATCCTCTGGGTCCCTCCTCATTCAGAAACTTTGGATGATTGCCCTGCTAATATGAGGTAGCTCAGGACTGGCCAGTGCAAACAGGAGGACAGCCAAACTGCACGCTCCAGATTGGCCTGTGCAGGCAAGAGAACAGCAATCATCTAGGCTCGGGAATGGCCTGAGAAGGCTTGAGGACAGCCTTTCCCAAACTTTACTTGATTTCTGAGGCCACTGTAACTTATATTCTTTGTGATGTGCCTTCTTATATGTCCACAATTCTCAGGAGGGATGCTGCATAAGCGTTTCTTGTTACAAGTCACTTTTGCCAAGTACATTCACTGTCCCTTTAAGGGGCAGTCATCTATTTAATGTTTCTTGAACAATTTCCTTAATAATCAAATAGCAAGACATGTGGAGAAATAGCAGTGAGCCTCAGCCCAGACTTGACAATATGACCACATACCAGAGGTTTCACATCCTCCAGTGCCTGGAACACCCTTAAGTGTAGCCCAAAGAATAGTGATACCCTACCGCAACTGATTTCACAGCCTCCATAGCCTTGGACTCCATTCACTGTCCCCCAACAGGATTTTACACCTTAAACTAACAGGGGAAGCAGTTGGCCAGCAGAGACTCAAGGGATTTTGTGACTCCAGGGCTCCATATACAGAATCGGCACAAGTTCAGGTGCCCAAAACCCTATGAAGACGAGAGATTCAAAAAAAAAAAAAAAAAAAAAAAAAAAAACCTGATCTCATGTTACAGAAAAGTTACAGAAACCCAAAGCTCTTATAAAGCATTCATCCAATAACAGGACCCTGGACCCTCTGAAGGATCTAAAAGAGAACATAAAATGGACAGTTACACTTCCTCTGAGGTTTCCTGAGTTCACGAGTAATCCTCTAACCAGGGATACCAGACAATCTGTTTTACAGCCTTCCACGAGAAAATGAGTGGCCTCATCTGCTGTGCCCATGCATAGACAGGTGAAAAGAAGCCAGCCTATGTCCACTGGGTGAAGAACCTATGGATTTTCACCAGTTGGATGCCTGAATGCCTGTAATATCTTCCAAACACGGTACTGGAGATGCCATTAAAAAGTTCAAAGGATATCACACAGTGCCTGGGCCATCTTCTGCCTACTCTTCTGCTAGCCAACATGGACAGGAAATTTCCCCAAACATTCAAGGTTCCTTACACCCTTCCCGATCTAGCCAAGGATATCTGGGATCTCCTAATTCTCCCCAAAATGCTCAGGGTCTTTCCTTATCCAGCCAAGAGGTAATGGAACTATCCAATTTTTTCCAAGACTCTATGGGACATTGAACATCTGCACAGGCATCTCAAAGACTACTCACTTGTGCTGACAGTAAAATCATAATGCCTGCTCTTCCAGAAGGCTTTCCAAAAGGTTATCCAGTACACTACATGACTCTCTTCTTTCCAATTTTCTTCCAAAGCATTTTGGAGAAGAACCCTCTGGTCAAGAGGACCTACAACAGGAGTGTAAGTCACATAAAGGGGGCTCTAAACCTTTTCCCCCAAGGGTAATGTCAGTGATTTGTCCCAAAAGTATCATGTCCCACATCCTTTCCCTAGCAGAGTTGAAAATGTTTGCCAGCTGCCAACACAGGGCAGAGAGCAAAGTCTTCTCAGAAAGACATCCAAAGATGTTTCTCTTTCCCCCCAAAGTGTCCTATGCAATCTGTTCCTACTAGAGTTATTTTGAGACCTGACCCTCCTGACCAAGGGAATTTCAGTCATTCTCCATGAAACCAAGAGGGCTTTCAAAGTCCTCTACCAATAAGAAATGTGCTCACATCATCTATTTCAGTCCAAAGGGAAATACATGCAATCACAATGTCCCAAGTGAGCCTCACACCTCTAATAAATGCCCAAGGAAAGAGAAAAATGTCCACACCTACACCAGGAGCTCAAGGATATTTGCCATTCCAAGAATAGGATCTTGTGAGTTCCATACATACTCAAGACGTGGTAGAAATTCCTGAGTCTTCCAAAAGGCCTTTCGCTTCGGCACATACAGGAAGTGAACTAGAACCATCAGCATCTTCCACAGGCAGTCTGAGACCTTCTCAATCTTTCAAAGGGCGACTTAGAGTGGACACCATACCAGTTAACACTCTGAACTCTAAAGAAGAGGGTCCTCAGCATCCCTCCAAATTCAGAAAATTTGAGCTGCCCCAAGCTTTACAGGAGACTATTAGAACTTCCCTATCACCTCAGGAGGATCAGCCTTCTTTCCCAACTAAACAATATACTATAGATTCTTACCCCCCTACACAAAAGCCTGTTGGTCCTTCTTCATGCCAGCATAAGTCTCTAGAAATTTTCAAATGCCAAAAATCCTCTGGGTTCTAATTCATATTCAAAAGGCCCCATGGAAGCTGTTTTGCCCATCAAGCTGTCTATGACACCTGAAAATTCTATACAGAAGTTGTTATCCACTTTTCCATCTGAAGAAAAGATTCTTGGAACTTCCACTAGTACACAAGGAGGTCAAGAAATTCGACTACCTGCCCATGGGGATTTTATACCTTATACACCTATCCATGATGCTCTAAGGAGAAGCCACTTTCATTAGTAGACAGGGAGGTAGAGAAATTTCACTACCTGCCTATGAGGCTCTTAGACCTTTTACACTTGTCCATGATGCTCTAGAAGAAACCATATCTACACAGGTATCTCTAGGGCCTTCCCCTCATTTTAAAGCCAAGGTTAAGACTTGCACACTTACAAAAGACATATTAAGACCTTCCCCATCTGTGCAGAAGGTCATAGGATTTGTGATATTTGAACAAGGTGCTTTACAATTATCTCCATCTACCCAATAGTGTTTCTTTTCCATGCCTTCTCTGGTAGGAAGTAGTAGACATTTTCCCTCTACCAAAATAATACACAGTCATCCAGTTTATAGAAGAAGAAAAAAAAACAGGTTAAGATTTGATCTTTCTAACAAAGGAGACTACAGAACATTTTCTAAAAAAAAAAAAAAAAAAAAAGGGGGGGGGAGACTTGAAACATCCCCCGATGCCAAAGAAACATCAAAAGCTACAATTTCTCCTCAGGTGAGTCTCACATCTTCAGTCTACCAAAGGGCATGTTGGACAATCCATATTTCCCCAAAAAGGCTCAAGATTATCTAACCAAAAGGCTCTTATGTGTTTACTATCTGGCCCAGGAAATTTCTTCATCTTTCTCAAATGATGCAGAACATTTTGACCATGCTTAAGGTAATTTGTCCTTTTGCAAATCAGACTTCAGGACTACACAATCTCCTTTGTGAAATCAAGGGCCTGAGGGAAAGTCCACATCTAAAAAAATCATCTAGAACTTGTCTTTAGCCCAAACACACCAGAAAATTTTCATATCTTCTAAAGTATCTAAAAACGCTTCTGACTAAAACATTATTGTTGTAGGATATTTACCATCTGCTCTAGAATATGTGAGACCATCATTATTTAACCATGGTCATCTAGAAACTTTGTCACCTATGCAAAGGTGTTTTGGTTTTTCAGGATTTTTCCCAGGATATCTGGGTGCCCATGGAACTACGGAACTTTGTCATCTGGCCAAGGTGTTTAGAAAAATATTCCATCTTCAAAAAGTTATTCAGGACATTCACTCCACCTTCCAGGAGATCTGGATCTTTCCTCATCAGCACAATGAGTTTCAGGACATGGAATCTCAACTCATGGACCTCTAGAATCTTCTTCAGGCTCACCTGAGTTTTCAGGAATTTTGATGTCCTTGCAAAGGCCTGTGGATTGTTCCACAACTACTCAGAATACAGCTGCTACTTCACCAAGTACTCAAGAGAATTTATTACCATTGTTATCTCTCCAAAGTAAACTCAGAACCTGCCAACCTGCCCAAGAGATGGTAGGAACTTTGCCACTTAGACCAGGATCCCTGCCAATTTCCCCTTCAGCCATTGTAGCTCCTGGACCCAAACAGGTGGCTTCAGAACCTGTGAGCCTTTCACCATTATATCATGATATGCCATCAAATTTTCCCCACATTCATGGAGTTCTAGATTTATCTCAGTATGACTCAGATTCTCCCCTAAATGTAATGTCACTCACCCAATGGCAACAGGGAACACCCTCATCCTCAGAATGAAGTGTAGCACTTTTGTCTTCTGTTCAAGGGAGTGTGGGAATATCCTTAACTGCACAACAGACTCCAGAACTCACCACATCTAAACAGGGAACTCTCATTCTCTTTCTTGACCAGGTGATATGGCAACTTCCTCATCTTCTAAGGTTTATAAAGGACATTTGCCATCTGTGGATGTGGATATGTGGACATATTTATATCCTCAGAAATCTCCAGGACATTTGAAAAATGTCTCTGTTTTTCCAAAAAACATGCTCTCTGGCTAGGATCCTGTAGCAATTTCCTTACCTGCTATTGCTACTGAGGCTTTGGTATCATCATCATCATCATCATCATCATGCCAAGGGCATCAAGGTTCTTTGCTATCTACCTAGGATGGTGGAAAAGACTCACTTACTGCACCAAATGCTCAGAAAATTTACTCATTTTCTTCCCAGGCCTTAGAAACTTTGGTAAATATCCAAGGACCACTGCCCACTTACACACCTTCTAAACAGACTCTGCATTCTTCACCATCTACACTAGGTATTTCCATTTGCAAAGAACTCTTCAAATGTCATCACTGGCACAAGGGACCCTAGAGTCTTTTATATCATCCCAAAAGGAAGGGACAAAATACAAATCAGAAAAAGACATTCTGAGACAGTCTATATACCACAGGGGACTGTAGAACCATCAAGACGTAAAACAGGGCCTTTAGGATCTACTCAAGGTGCTCATAGGATGGCTCAAATATTTCCATCTAATAAAGGGGCTGAGAAACATTCTTTATCTCTTAGAAGGACTATGGGACTACCCAAATCTGAAACTAGGACTCTAAAATTTCACCGTCTGAACCAGGACCTGTGAAAAATTTCAGTTCTTTTCAGAAGGCTTATACATTTTCTCTATCTATGCAAGATACCCGATGACATCCACCATCTGATACAGAGGCTATGATATCTTCTCCCTCTACCCAGGGAACTAAGGAAACATTGTTATCTTCCAAAGGGAATGTGAAACCTTCATCATCTGCACCACCATCATCTCCTCACACTACAACAGGAACTCTAACAATTGTCAGTTGTAAACAAAGACCTCTAGAACAATCTGTACTGTGCAGGGGACTTAGGGTTCTTTTAGTTATACCACAGGGAAATTAGAGCGTTCAGCATCTTTCCAGAAGAAGCTAGGGCACTCATCATACATAGTAGAATATCTGTATACCTTGCCATGTTTCCAAGGAACTACAGATCCTTTGCCTCCTACAGGGGTTATGCTAACTCCCAAATTTGAAAATAGAAAGTCAGAAAAATTTCCATCTGAAAAAAGATCTTCTTCATCCACCAGGACATAAAAACAAACAAACAAACACACACACACACACACACACACACACACACACACACACACACACACACACACACACACACACACACACACACACACACAAACCCCAAAAACCAAAAAATCTCAACAACATTGTCATATTCCCAAGTGAATGTGAAATCCTCAACTTCTCTATGATGTTCTCAGAAACTTCCACAAACTAGCAAACTATATCAGGCAATTCAATAACTGTGAGATGTAAGAAAACAACTCTAGAACACTTGATACCTGTCCAAGAAACTATCGGTGCTTTGCCATCTTTCCCAGGGTTTTTTAGAACATTCGGAATCTTTCCAAAAGAAGCTAGGGAACTCAACACACATGGTAGAATCTCAGGAAAACTCACCATCTGTTCAAGGGACTACAGGCCTTTTGCCACATCCTTCAAGTCATACAGGACATTCACAACATGACCAATGATCTCAGGAGTCTTATTTTGTAGTCCCAAGGATCTAGCACATTTGCTATCTACCAAACTTGGCATATATGTTGAGGCTTCTATAGGCCTTTCACCATATACTCAACAGTCTTTTGATCAGTCATCATCGTCCCAAAAGATTCTGGGAATATCAGATTCTGCCCAGTGTACTCATAAACATTTGTCTTCATTCTCAGGTTCTTGGGGAATGTCTTCATGTATGCTAAGGGCAACAGAAACATTGCGACATGTCCCAAAGCCCCATGGCCATTTCTCACCAACACAAGCAAGTCGAGCCCCTCCATATCTTTGTGGACACTTGTCACAACTTCCCTATATCCATAAGCAACTCTTGAGCTGAATGAATCTGCACAAATTTCTTCATTACACTCAGCATCTACTCAGGTGCCTGGACAATCTTACCTGAATTCAGAATCCATGTAGGGACATCCCATAGCTGCCCAGGGAGTTGAAGAAATTTTCCCATGTAGCCCGGAGACTCTAGGTTACAAAGAAAGTGACAAGCAGGAACAAGGACATTTCCAGTCTGTTCAAGTACTTCTGGGAATTTTTGACCTGCAGAAGGAAGGTTAGGATCTTTTTCATCTGCACAAAGGGTTCTTGGAACTTCTCTATCTGCCTAAGGGTCTCTGTACACACCCAAACAAGAACCTATAGGTACTCTGTCTTCTCTACCAAAGTCGTTCAAACATCCATCTAATTACTAGAGGGCTCTCACATTTTCTCCATCTGCTCAACTTACAATGCTGATCATGTTAGCCACAGACTAATGAATATGTTCTCTCTAGCCAGGAAAATCAGGAGAAGTTTTTGTATTTCCCAAGTTATCCAGAACACTACCTATCTGCACCAGGTGGTCAGGGATATCCACTATCACTCTAAATGTAGAACATTTGCTAACTTCTTAAGGGTAAAAGAAAAATTGCACAGTTGCAATTGGAAATTTGCATGTGCAAAGTTCTGTGTCATCCATCCAAAGGTATCCAGAACCTTCGACTGATTCAACAGGTATATTGGGATTGGGACAATGTAAACACAAAGAGACTACCATGGGCCCTTTGCCTAGAGTGAAAGAGGATGTCAGATCTTCTAAATCTGTTTTTCTTACTCTAGGAAGTTTGCCATCATCACCTCAAGAACCTGGCAGACATTCATTTTTTTACTCAAGGAGGTGTAGAAATATTCCCATCTGGTCCAGGGAATCAAGTATATTCGCAATCAATCCAGGGGGCCTGACACATTCCATCTTAGCCCAGGCAATGACACATCACTCAGGACCTGCTGAAGGGGCTCTACTGCATTCAGCTTTTTCTCCAGCATAATCAGAAACAAATGAATATTCTCCATCTTTCTGAGGGACTTCAGACAGCTCCAGATGTGCTGGACTGCATCTGAATCTTACTATATCACTACATGTGCCACCATCATCTTTGAGATCTGAGCAAGGAACTGTGGGATTCTTGTCTATCGCAAGAAAGAAGTCTGAAAGTGACTAAAACTAAAGACATGATTCTAGGGTCTTCCTTGTATTCTCAGGGCACTGAGGGGGCATTGTTTATCTGCACAAGCCACAGTAGGAAAGTACATATCTGTAAAGTAGACTGTGGGAACTTTGCCTCCCACCCCAAGACTATTGGGGTCTATGCAAAATACTCAAGTGCTACCAGAATCTATGTCAATTGATTAAAGGCCTCTGGAAATTTCTTCATCTTCACAAGGAACTGTAGGTTCTTCATCTTCCCAAGAGGTTTTTGGACATTTCTGTTCTGCCTAAGGGTCTCCTTAACTGCCCACATCTAAACAGTGGACTGCACAAAATGTTTCATAAGCTCAAGATAGTTTGAATGCTCCAACTTCTTTGCAGACAGTTATGAATTTTCGCCAACTGTCCAAAATTTTGCACAAAAATCCCCAGCTTTCCCAAGGGAAACTGGACATTTCCTACCTTTCCAGAAATCTCAAGAATACTTTTGTCCTTAACCATCAGATGTAGGACATTGCCCACCTCTACTGGGTTCTCAGGAGCATCTTGTACCTCCTACAGTGGTTCTAGAAGCTTTTCCATCTTTTCAAAAGCCCCCAAAAATTCCAGTGCCAAAGAGGGAACTTTATGCATATAAAGTTATTTTTCTTCAACCAAAGAAATCTAGAAAATTCAACAGGTTTCACAGGGATATTGTCACAATATAAAGAATCACAGAGTATTTTAGGACATTTTCAAAGAGTGAGAGAAGATGTAACATCTTCTCAGTCTACTTCATCAGCTCTAGGAACTTTGCCACCATGACCTCCAAAACTTGGTAGACAATAACATTGTACCAAGGAGATGCAGAGACTTTCCCATTTGGCCAAGGGAATCCAGAACCTTTGTAATCTGCCCAGGGACCTCTGAAACTTTCTATCTCAGCATAGGCAATGATGAGTACATCACAATGTTCTGAATGTTCTAATAATCCTCTGGGTCTTTTTTTCCACTTAAAAAGTGACTCTAGCATCTTCTGATTATTCTCATGAAAGTTTGAGTCCCTTTCTCTCTGCAAAGAGGACCTTATATCTGTCCACATGTCCACAAAGGTATATACAACAATCTACAACTTCCCAAAAGCTCTCAAATCCTTCTTTACATAAAAAAGGTATAGGAAGTCAGTCCACATCTACACACTACACAGTAGCAGACTCACCATATTCCTCAGTGTGTCAGTGATATACCCACCCTACTCAAAATATTGCAAGGATTTTGAGATCTGATCAATAATCTCTGAGTATTTTGGCAACTGCACAAGGCTCTGTAGAACCTTTGCCATCTTCCTAGGGGACTCTAGAATATTCCTCATTTGCATCAGGTGCACAAAAAAAATCAACAGCTATCTCAGGATATGTGATATCCAATGACTCACTTCTGGCACTTGCAATTTTTGCCCAACTTATTTCATTACTTTTTTCCCTAATCCTTTTGATTCCTTTCCTTACACAGAAGAACCTTTAGATCTCTCTAAACCTACAGAGGGGCCTTTGACTTCATACCAGGGACCAAATGAGTATTTGAATACTCCACAAAGGGTACAAAAAACAGATCCAACTGCTTCAGATATGTCAGGTTCTTCCAAAGGATCCATGGCAATTTCTTTATCTGGACAGGGAACCCTAGGATCTCTATCATCTACCCTACAGCCTTTGACAATGTCCCTATCTGTTCACATGAATCCAGGACCTTTATTATCTGTTCAAAAAGCTGGAGGCCCTTGCCTGTCCTTTAGAGGAGAATATTAAAGGTTGCACCTGTACAAAACACAAGCCAGGAATAGCAAATATTACACCAGGAGCTTTGGAATTTTCAGCATCTACCATAGTGCATCTAGGATCACCTTTATCTGTCCAATTATATTTGAGAGTGTCACAACCTGTCGTATTGACTCAGAGACATTCCCTGTCTTGTCATGGTGTAGTAGGAACATCAACATCTGCCCAACGGCCTTCAGAAACTTCCTTGTTATCCCAAGAATCTCTAGGACCTTGTTAGAAAAATGGGGCTTTAGGATATTCACCATCTGATCCTAAGATCTGGGACTTTCTAATTCTGCAAAGGAAAAACTAGAAACAATGCCAAGTATGCAAAACCCTGAGGAAATAGCATCTGTCACCCAAGAGATCATAGAATCTTTGTCAGCCACATAAAATTCTCCCAGATTACCAGTTTCTTCAACACTTAGTCCAGAGTTGGAAGAATCTCTGCCATGTAACCAATCTGTTTCTAAGAGTTCAGAATCTGTGGCAGGGTCTCTAGAATCTTTGCTATCTTTGCCAGGGTCTCTGTGTCTTATGAAACACAATGTAGATGTGCTGAGCTCTTTAGTATCTGATCAAGGGATCCTTGGAACACCAACATTAGCCCAGGAATATCTAGAAGTTTCTCAACTAGCTAAGGGGACTCTAGAACCTATGCCATCTAGAAAAGACACTGTGGGTACTTCCTTTTCAACAGAATTTCCCAGACTGTCACTTTGTACAGACAGGGACTTAATTCCAACCCCTTCTCATGAAGATGGCCAGATAGTTACTCTTATCAGAGGAAGAGCCCGAGTACTTCCAATTCTAACCAAAGGACATTGAAACATGTCTCATTTTCAGAAGGAGATATCAGATACTGCCTCTCAGAACTTGATGTTTTAAAATGCATCTCTTCTGCCAAAGGTAGCCTCACATCTTCCAAGTATGCTGAAAGGAATCCAGTCCTACCTCTACTCCTCCAAGAAGCATCTCCCCCTTTTAATCTTCACAATTGAGTTTCACATCTAGCATTCCTTATAAGAAAGATCTCAGTTATTCTCCTCATCCAAGGGGTTGTCCCAAAAATTCTATACTGCAAAAAATAAGACTAATGTTTTCCTTTGTAGATCAAGCAGGCCTGAAACCTGTCCTCTAAAAAGATGCTAGCTGGAAACACTGCCACTATTCCAAAATGCTGGTAAGATCTTGCACATCTAAGAAAAAAAGTTGCAAATCTTAAAACTGTGACTACCATAACCCTCACTACTTCTGATACTGCTAAAGGAGCCTTTGGATGCTCACTATCTCATGAGGAGGGCCTCAGAAGTCCTCCACCATACCAAGGTGAATACAGACCATCCAAATCTATTTTATCTTATCAGAAAAGGACCGTTCTGAACAATGGGACAGTCAAGCTTCCCATTCAGAACATGAGAGTGGCAAACCATGATCCATGCCTAGAGAAAAGTGCACATAAACCACTCTATTCCTCATGAAGAGAGCCTCAGACTTTACATGTCTCCTCATGAGATTCTCTGAAATGCTACTTCTAATAGGAGGAGAGAGAGTAGTGTCTCTAATACCCAAATAGCCCTGTAAACTTCTCCTGCAGAACAAGAAGGCATTGAGTTATCTCCAGATGGAGAAAGTCCCCATAGAGGTGTCAAATTCTTGTCATCACCCCAAGAGGATATCAACCACCCTATTTTTACTAAGTAGTGCTCAAAACATGTTTCTACTGCCAAAGAGAGAGAAACACATAACTTCCATTAATACAAAAATGGGAGCCCACAGCATTGGCTATTTTCCTAGTGGGATTCATACATCCATGAATTCCAAATGGAGGTGCCACTTCATTCCCTGTTATGCAAAGTAATTACACGTAATATCTCAAACACAGGACATGATACTTGCTCTCTCTTGCCCAGGGAGAAAACAATCATTACAATGTGAATTTGGGTGTCCCTTTGTGACCCTTCTGTCCTAGGAGGCCACAAATATATACATCATATCAAAATCAATTTCAAAAGGATCACGGAGCAAAAGGGGAGCTGTAGTTCTTTCTTCTCCCCTAAAAGGGAAAGTCAGACCATATCAGTCTGAGCATTGTGAACTCAGACTTTCCAGTTCTCACCAAAGGGACATTGGCTATGTGTTCTCTTTCAGTAAGGCTCAGAATGCTTTAGCCTGAAAGAGGCAGGCTCTCAAATGCCCAATCTAAAAAAAATGTGCTTCACAGATGCTTTCTATGAAAAAAGAGATATCATAAATGCTCTAGGAAGCTTATGACTTAATCCTCACTCCCGAATTACTCCTTTGACCCAAGGACACACCAGAACTTTACAGCTTGCCAAATGGATCCTGTAAGGCAGTCCTTCTCAAGAGGGTGACCAGTGCACTTCTCTCTTTTACCCTGGCATTTTCAGTACTTTTTTTGACCCACAGGGTGCCCTGTTTTTCCCTTTCTTTGCCTCTTATGAGCAACATGAGTTTAGAACTTTTACTTCTCATCAACCATCTCTACATCTTACAATTTCTACTCCTAGCTGCTTCAGATGCACATTGAAGCATCACATATGTCCCTTGGACTAAAAGTACAAACAAACCTCCCTTCTGATTAAGATTATCTAACAATTTGTAGCCATAAGAGTTTGGTATATAATATACAGCTCATGTAGAATAGTATGTGCTTCTTCTGATCATTAAGGACCTAGACCAATTAGATCTGATGTAATCCATGGCAAATTGATTCCCTTGATATAAGGTGGACAGAGTGTTCCTTATTCTGATCCTCTGACCTCATTACCTCAGTCCAAGGATCTGGACCCATGTGCTTCATTGGCCAGAGTCTAAGAGTAGCCAGCAATTTCATAAACCCAGGACATATACTTATATGTTGTCCAGTAGAAATGAGTAAGCCTTGCCATGTACAGAAGTAGGCAGATGATTTACCAGGAGAAATAGCTGGGAAGTTCCTCCTAGCATACTGGCGATTGATTATGCTGTTGCATGGCCTGCATGATATTCATATTCTGGGTTCCCAGGAAGCCTCGATAATGAAATATTCAGGCTTTCTTTCCTCCCAAAATTGACCTTTTATCTTGAAAAGATACAAGAGTGTTTGATATTTCTGCTTTCCCAAATGTGGTATGAGACTTTCTAACTCTAATGGATGGTGTTTTTAATAGGTTATTTGTGGATAAATCGATATTTTCCTTCTTTAAAAGGGTCCTCCAAATTGTTTTTCTTTCAGAGAACCCTACGATGTATTCCCCTATGCTTGAAGTGGGGTGTAATGAACTCTCCATGGCTCAAGGACATGTGAGGTGCAATTGCTCTAAACCAGTAATCCAAATACAGATATTTTTCTCTAGTAATTTTTAGACTTACAACTTAAGAACCACAGATCTTCCAAATTACTGTATACCAAAGTGACTTCTGATCTGCAAATGCTGAAACAGGTATTCTCAGATTTTATCCAATTCCCTAAGTGACCTTAAACTAAACTGTCTAGAACCAATGTGCTGGAGCTGCAGAGATAGCTCAGCAGGTAAGAGTACAGAATGCTTTTGCATAGGTCCTGAGTTCAAATCCCAGAAAACACATGGTGACTCACAGCCATCTGTAGTGGGACCTGATGCCACCTTCTGGTGTGTTTGAAGGCAGTGACAGTATAAACATATACATGAAATAGAATATATATGCCTCACAACTTCCTTCAATAAGCTAACGGTTGTTCAGATGTACCCATTCTACATCAAATATGTTAGAAACTCACCAGTGTTGTAGGCTGCATTGACTCATGAGAACCAAAATTTTCAGACATTCTTAAATGCCCTCAGAATTATCACTTCAGAACAAAGGTGTCATCTGGTCCTCAATGAATGAAGATATCCGGAGATATATGACATGAGAAGCAAGACTTCAGATTTCAACAATATCTTAATATGGCCACAAATATGGCTCTTTTACTATCAGCGTGCAATAGCTTTGATGAATTCACATCAGGGGGCTTCAGATGTACCCCACTAGAACTGGTATAATTTATATTTCCAGCAGAAATAGGAACTCCATCAAGTCACGCACCCTTAAAAGTAAAGTATCCCATGATTTCAAGAGGGCTGACACCCAGTTGGATTATCTTTTGAAGAAGGCCTTAGCCTTACTTCCTGTAAACATAGTAGTCCCTGACATTAAGGGTATGACAAAGGGGTCTGCTGACCTTCAATAAAAACACTTTGTTCTTTCTCTGTCTGCACTGGAGGGGTCTGAGACATGGCCCTCTGATGAAGAAAGTATAGAACTGACATTTGAGAGTAAGGAGTGTGTCTCATACATTCAAATACAGCTCTGGTGTGCTAAAAACGGAACCCTTGTTACCAAGAATTCACAGGAGTTTCATTCTTTGTTCATGGCTGACTCAGGTCTACCATTCAACTACTATAGACCAGAGATTCTCTCTCAGAAATTATTGTTTAGGGGATACACCTTTCACCACCAATAAATTCAGAGAAGTCTGGATTCAAGTCCCATGGCCAATGAATAAAAAATTCAGCCTAGATACAAGGACATCTCTCTTTATGTTGCTCATCATAAAGGTAATTGTCCTCAACACCCATACTTGTGTGGCCTATTGTAAGTATAAATAGGAAACAGATCCAGGGACTTTGAGCAGTCTTGTCAGAAGAAACCTAAGAGTGCTGTCAAGTGTGCAGTAGAGTCCTCAGGGATAAGAATTTTCTAGAGTTCTCTGAAGATGTGGAGTTAAGGAGTGCCTGGTCCAACCTCCTCTACAGAAGGTAAAAAGTGATACTCCCCTACTGTCCAACAGGATTGAGGGACTTACTTGGTTCCACAGTTATGGTGTTTCCCTTCCTGTGATGATTGAGGTCTTAAAAATCACCCCTTTGAGTCAATGGGCTCTCATAAAAATCATTTCTGTTCAGGAACAGATATTTTACCTCTGACAAGGAGCATTTTTTTCCCTCTGGTCACATTTCAGGTAAATCAAGTCAAGGAGGCCAATCCTGGAACCCTATGCCTCTTCCTTGACTTCAGTCACATGACATGGTGTGAAATGATCATTCTAACACAGTTCTGGTGGTTGAACATAATTCTTAGGAGGCAATCATGCTGAAGAGTGTAGCTCAAGCTTTTCATGAATCATGGTATCTATATTTGGTGTCTTGCTAATTCTGTTAAAGATATGGATACTCCAGAATGTGAAGAACTGTTACGTGTGGCAAAGCAGGACCTTATGAGTTAAGGTATGCAATTTTTTTGTACAAACTATTATGGAGATTTTCATACTCTGATCATCTGTCCTGTTACAAGGACAACACCACCTCATTTCTCCCCAAGTAATACTTACTCCATCTGTCTTTGATTAAGGAGTCATCAGATCTTACCTTGAATCAAAGGGAGTCTCTGATTATACCACTATGTCCAAAGGAGTTTTGGACATACTTTTAGGTCGAGGAATCCCACACAACTTGCTGATATTATGGACTGAACTTTAAATATATTTACTAATGTTTCCGAGATTTTCCCTTCAGTTCAAGGTAAATTCTAGGTTCAAAAAATTTTCAATGAAGAATCTTTGACATAAATATTCTGACAAGGAAGAAACTTACATTTTATCTTTGAATTGGGGAAATATAGACACACCCCTCAGTTTGAACAGGTCTTAATACAAATTCTGTTGCTTAGGGAGCCTACTGAAAAGCTACTAATATGAAAACTAAAGTTGATGTTTATTTTTGCTTGTGGAAACTTTAAATCAACATCTCTTGACCATGCATATCTCAGAAAATTTACTTTTCTTAATAGAATCCTCAGGACTATTCTTCTACGAGTTCCTAAAATTTCCCATGTTTCCTGTGTGGCCAGGCATGCTCAAATAAAGAAGGGATGTCAAACAACTCTGAAATGATGTCCTGAGACATGACAGTAAAAATATGAGCTATAACCTAACTTCTATTTTTAAGCCTGTCACTTGAAATGGAGCAGCTCCCTCTTTGTTGGCTATGCCTGGCATGCTGCTTTACAGAGAACATAGAGTAAGAGATTACCAAACAATTTGTAAGAAAAATGCTCTGATTGTTGGCAAGCACACCTTAATTTCTCAGAACACATTTGTATTCTGAATTGTGAGTTCGTTTGCACTTGATAAGCTGTTTTCGACATCTTCTTCCAATTCCAAAGATTAACATTTTCCTGAGGGTTTCTGGGATCTTTCTTATCTTCTTTATCCTCCCAACATATTCTCCTTCTCAAAAATGATATTCCTATATATGGTCAAAGTAGTTTTATCCCTAACTTATCAGGCAAATTTCCAAAAGTGACTCCTTCTGTAAACAGGTTCCCTAGTTCACTTTGGTGTGAAGTCCCATAGTCCAATTTCAAACTGGAACAAAGAACCTGTGCCATCTGTTTCCACACAATTCAATAGAAATGAAATAACTTCATAAATTCTGCTTAGATCTGGATAATGAACAAAGTTAAAGAAGTATCCTAGCCAGCAACAGTCATCGAAAGTCTTTGTAAGAAGGAATATGTTGCTTCCTTGTCTCTCCTGAATGAACACAAACTATGAAAATAAAAAAATAAAAATAAAATAAATCTCTGAAAATTAATTGAAAATTGGTAATCATTGCAGGAAACATACTTCACTGTATAAGGTACCAGATACCTTTACCTTGGACCGAAGTTTATATGGCAACATCACAGTCGGCCTCAAGTAGTTTCTGTACTCCTCTTGCAGTAGGGCTTCAGAGATTTCCTTTCCAACATGGGCCTCATATTTTCCAATGTTAACTTACTTTTTCTCACTACACTGAATAGAATGTCAGAACTCTCCTAGAACTAACACTGCCCTAGAACCTATTAGCAAAGTGTGGCCCAAAACATGTATTATTATACCTTACATTGAATATTCCTACCATGTAGCTTTGAGCCTTTATTTCCTTAAAAGGCTTTTAGACCATGAGAGAATTATACCACTTATTCTACATAAAAGGGCATCTAACATTCCCTGTCTTCTCAGTAGGAGTATGGGTCTATTGTCTACTTCCATTTACCAAGTGGATTTTAAACATTCAGTTTCAGCAAAAGGGGCCTTGGGAAATCAAATTCTAATAAAAGGACTCTCAGAAGTAGCTTCTGTGTAGAAGGGGAGTTTCAGACCTCCACCCTCTGTACTAGGACACTTCAGATCCACCAGTGCAATTAAAGAACCACCATAGATTCTCTACTGGATTTGCCTCACAAATACCCCGATCAACTAAGTTTGCTTTAAACATATCCCATTTGTCCAAGATATCCACACAACACATATGTGAACAATGTCATCTCACATTTCTCCCCTTTTAGATGATAGGGCAGAAAATTAAAAAAAAAAACAAAAAAAAAAAAACTGAAATTGTCTCCCATATCTTGTGCCTCAAAATTGGTCATCAAAATGCCCCATTACTATCTTTTATTCACAGATGTGTGCAGCTGAAAACAGCCTTGTGGAAACATCAATTCTTACATAACTACTTATCACGTTGGGAGATTGTTGTGACCATTGCCTGGACACTCAATGTTGTTACACAGGGTATGTATATGGGGAAATTTCTTGGAAGCTAGTGAGGAAGAGTCTGAATAGTCTTACAGTTCCCAGTGGAGTCTAGGAACTTCCCATGATGTCCATAACTGAACTGGATATTTCTTACCTGGAAAATAAGACTTGGGACCTCTACTTTAGGATCCAAGATTTTCATGATTTCCCCTCTGTTGAATGTGGTCTTAGAATGTTTCATTCTGAGAAGAGGTTCTCAGAACTCTTCTATTCTTAAGATGCCTCTCGCACTCCTTACTTTTTGAAGTAGCCAAGAGAACTAACCTGGGTGAGGCTCATTGAGCCTCAGTCTTTTCCTTCCCCCAAATATGGCCTTAGATCTTGGTGACATCTGCAAGGTTGAACATTAACTCCTGTATTTGACCAAAGGAAGGTCAAAATTTCCTTTATACTAAATGTGAAATTAGATATGCTCTGTTGAATCCTCAAGCATTCTCTTATGAGTTTGAAGTATATCAAATGTTTATTCTCTAAATAAGAAAGATTTAAGCTTTTCACCTTTTATAAGGATGGCGAGGGAAATATATTGTTGCTCTCTGTTTTGTCATCCCAGGCACTATGTATAGAATTATTGATTGGATCATATGCTATGCTATGCTCTGCAATCAAATTGAATAGTTGTTGTCCACATATGTACATATTATGATAAAATGAAGGAGTTAACCTAGCCATGGACAGACATTTAGGCTGGTTTAAAACGCTTGGGTTGTTGTTTGAACTCCCCCAGACTAAAAACACGATGTGGAACTTTTATCAACTAAGAAAGAGTTGAAAGTTCAACAGCAGTGGAGGAACTTCCTTTACTGAACAAGGTAAGAGGGACATTCATGTGCAACAGGATGTTGCATAGCAATAACCCTCTCCTCAACGATTTTCTAATGCATACCATTGTACAACCAGGCCTCATCATTTTCTCTTATTCCTAAGTGCCCAGTACTTCCTCTCTTCCCAAGTTAGCTCAGTCTTTTTTTTTTCACTGAAGAGTGTGTCAGACCTGCCTCCTATGACTAAGGTTCCTACAGACCTTCTCTGTTCCCCAAAATGATCTAAAGTACCCATTTAGTGGAAATACCATCAACCTTTCTGCCTTTCAGTTTCTTTGAAAGGTGGACTTAGTCATTTCTCTTATGACAAAAGATGCCCCAGACCAGTGCCTGGCAAATACAGAACTGGATGCTCACAGTCATCCATTGAACAAAGCACACAGACCCCAATGAAATAGCCAGAAAAATACCCAGGGAGCTGAAAGGAACTGGAGCCCCATAGGAAGAACCTTAATATGATCTTACCAGTAACCTCAGCTCTCCATGGAACTATATCACCAATCAAAGAAAACACATAGTGGAACTTGTGACTCTAGCTATATATGTAGCAAAGGATGGCCTTGTAGGTCATCAATGGGAGGAGAAGCCCTTGGTACAGTGAAGGCTGTATGCCATAGTATAGGGCAATGCCAGGGCCAGGAAGAAGTAATAGGCTGGTAGTGGAAGAAACAAGCTGGAGTAGCCATCCTAATATCTGATAAGATTGACTTACAACCCAAAGTCATCAAAAAAGACAAGGAGGGGCACTTCATTCTCATCAAAGGTAAAATCATCAAAGAGGAACTATCAATTCTGAATATCTATGCTACAAATACAAGGGCAGCCACATTCATTAAAGAAACTTTAGTTAAGGTCAAAGCACACATTGCACCTCACACAATAATAGTGGGAGACTTCAACACACTACTTTCACCAATGGACAGATCAAGGAAACAGAAAGTAAACAGGGACATAGAGAAACTAACAGAAGTTATGAAACAAATGGATCTGACAGATATCTACAGAACATTTTATCCTAAAACAATAGGATATACCTTCTTCTCAGCACCTCCTGGTACCTTCTCCAAAATTGACCACATAATAGATCACAAAACAGGCCTCAACAGTTACAAACATATTGAAATTGTCCCATGCATCCTATCAGATCACCATGCACTAAGGCTGATCTTCAATAACAAAATAAATAATAGAAAGCCAACATTCACGTGGAAACTGAACAACACTCTTCTCAATGATATCTTGGTCAAGGAAGGAATAAAGAAAGAAAATTATGGACTTCTTAGAGTTCAATGAAAATGAAGCCACCTCATACCCAAACTTATGGGACACAATGAAAGCATTTCAAAGAGGAAAACTCATAGCTCTGAGTGCCTCCAAAAGGAAACTAGAGAGAGCATACATTAGCAGCTTGACAACACACCTAAAAGCTCTAGAACAAAAAGGAAGCAAATTCACCCAAGAGGAGTAGATGGCAGGAAATAATCAAACTCAGGGGCAAAATCAACCAAGTGGAAACAAGAAGAACTATTCAGAGAATCAACCAATCGAGGAGCTGGTTCTTTGAGAAAATCAACAAGATAGACAAACCTTTAGCCAGACTCACTTGAGGGCACAGGGAAAACATTGTAATTAATAAAATCTGAAATGAAAAGGGAGACATAAGAACAAAATCCTGAAGAAATCCATAAAACCATCAGATCCTTCTACAAAAGGCTATAGTCAACAAAACTGGAGAATCTGGATGAAATGGAGAAGTGTCTAGAAAGATACCAGGTACCAAAGTTGAATCAAGATCAGGTTAATGATCTAAACAGCCAGATATCCCCCAAAGAAATAAAAGCTGTCATTAATAGTCTCCCAACCAAAAAAAAAAAAGCCCAGTACGAGATGGGTTTAGTGCAGAGTTCTATCAGACCTTAAAAGAAGATCTACTCCCAGTTCTGCACAAACTATTCCACAAAATAGAAACAGAAGGTACTCTACCCAACTCATTCTATGAAGCCACAATTACTCTGTTACCTAAACCACAAAAAGACCCCACAAAGATAGAGAACTTTAGACCAATGTCACTTATGAATATTGATGCAAAAATCCTCAATAAAGTTCTTGCTAACCATATCCAAGAACACATCAAAACAATCATCCATCCTGACCAAGTAGATTTCATCCCAGGGATGCAGGGATGGTTCAATATACGTAAATCCATCAACGTAATCCAGTATATAACAAACTCAAATACAAAAACCACATGATCATCTCGTTAGAAGCTGTGAACGCATTTGACAAAATCCAACACCTATTCATGATAAAAGTCTTGGAAAGATCAGGAATTCAAGTCCCATACCTAAACATGATAAAAACAATCTACAGCAAACCAGTAGCCACCATCAAAGTAAATGGTGAAAAGCTTGAAGCAATCTCACTAACATCAGGGACTAGACAAGGCTGTCCACTCTCTCCCTACCTATTCAACATTGTACTTGAAATCCTAGGCAGAGCAATTAGACAACAAAAGGAGATGAAGGGGATACAAATTGGAAAGGGAGAAGTCAAAATATCACTTTTTGCAGATGATATGATAATATGTATACATGATACTAAAAATTCCACCAGAGAACTCCTAAGCCTGATAAACAGCTTCAGTGAAGTAGCTGGATAAAAAATTAACTCAAGTCAATGGCCATTCTCTACACAAGGACAAACAGGCTGAGAAAGAAATTAGGGAAATCATGCAATCCCATCAAAATTCCAACTCAATTCTTCAATGAATTAGAAGGAGCAATTTGCAAATTCATCTGGAATAACAAAAAACCTAGAATAGCAAAAACTCTTCTCAAGGATAAAAGAACCTCTGGTGGAATCACCATGCCTGACCTAAAGTTTTACTACAGGGCAATTGTGATAAAAACTGCATGGTACTGGAATAGAGACAGACAAGTAGACCAATGGAATAGAATTGAAGACCCAGAAATGAACCCACACACCTATGGTCACATGATCTTCCACAAGAAAGCTAAAACCATCCAGTGGAAGAAAGACAGCATTTTCAACAATTGGTGCTGGCACATCAGGTTGTTATCATGTAGAAGAATAAGAATCGATCCATACTTATCTCCTTGTACTAAGGTCAAATCTAAGTGGATCAAGGAACTTCACTTAAAACCAGAGACACTGAAACATATAGAGGAGAAAGGGGGGAAAAGTCTTGAAGATATGGGCACAGAGGAAAAAGTCCTGAATAGAACAGCAATGGCTTGTGCTGTAAGATCGAGAATTGACAAATGGGACCTAACGAAACTCCAAAGTTTCAGCAAGGCAAAAGACACCGTGAATAAGACAAAAAGACCACCAACAGATTGGGAAAGGGTCTTTACCTATCCTAAATCAGAGAGGGGACTAATATCCAATATATATATATATATATGTTCATAGCAGCCTTAATTATAATAGCCAGAAGCTGGAAAGAACCCAGATGCCCCTCAACAGAGGAATGGATACAGAAAATGTGGTACATCTACACAATGGAGTACTACTCAGCTATTAAAAAGAATGAATTTATGAAATTCAAAGCGAAACGGATGGACCTGGAGGGCATCATCCTGAGTGAGGTAACACATTCACAAAGGAAATCACACAATATGTACTCACTGATTAGTGGATATTAGCCCAAAACCTAGGATACCCAAGATATAAGATACAATTTTCTAAACACATGAAACTCAAGAAAAATGAAGACTGAAGTGTGGACACTATGCCCCTCCTTAGAAGTGGGAACAAAACACCCATGGAAGGAGTTACAGAGACAAAGTATGGAGCTAAGATGAAAGGATGGACCATGTAGAGACTGCCATATCCAGGGATCCACCCCATAATCAGCATCTAAACGCTGAAACCATTGCATACACTAGCAAGATTTTATTGAATGGACCCAGATGTAGCTGTCTCTTGTGAGACTATGCCGGGGACTAGCAAACACAGAAGTATATGCTCACAGTCAGCTAATGGATGGATCACAGGGCTCCCAATGTAGGAGCTAGAGAAAGTACCCAAGGAGCTAAAGGAATCTGCAACCCTATAGGTGGATCAACATTATGAACTAACCAGTACCCTGGAGCTCTTGACTCTAGCTGCATATGTATCAAAAGATGGCCTAGTCGGCCATCACTGGAAAGAGAGGCCCATTGGACACGCAAAATTTATATGCCCCAGTAAAGGGGAACGCCAGGGCCAAAAAGGGGGAGTGGGCGGGTAGGGGAGTGGGGGTGGGTGGGTATGGAGTACTTTTGGTATAGCATTGGAAATGTAAATGAGCTAAATACTTAATAAAAAATTTAAAAAAAAAGAAATTAGGGAATCAACACTCTTCTCAATAGCCACAAATAATATAATATACCTAGGCGTGACTGTAACTAAGGAAGTGAAAGATCTGTATGACAAGAACATCATGCCTCTGAAGAAAGAAATTAAGGAAGAACTCAGAAGATGGAAAGATCTCCCATGCTCATGGATCGGCAGGATCAATATAGTAAAAATGGCTACCTTGCCAAAAGCAATCTACAGATTCAATGCAATCCCCATCAAAATTCCAACTCAATTCTTCAACGAATTAGAAAGAGCAATCAGCAGATTCATCTGGAATAACAAAAAACCTAGGATAGTAAAAACTCTTCTCAAGGATAAAAGAACATCTAGTGTAATCACCATGACCAACCTAAAGCTGTACTACAGAACAATTGTGATAAAAACTGCATGGTACTGGTATAGTGACAGACAAGTAGACCAATGGAACAGAATTGAAGACCCAAAGAAAAATCTACACACCTATGGTCACGTGATCTTTGACAAGCAAGCTAAAACCATCCAGTGGAAAAAAGACAGCATTTTCAACAAATGGTGCAGGCACAACTGGCGGTTACCATGTAGAAGAATGTGAATTGATCCATTTCTATCTCCTTGTACTAAGGTCAAATCTAAGTGGATTAAGGAACTCCACATAAAACCAGAGACACTGAAACTTATAGAGGAGAAAGTAGGAAAAAGCCTTGAAGATATGGGTACAGGGGAAAAATTCCTGAATAGAACAGCAATGGCTTGTGCTGTAAGATCGAGAATCGATAAATGGGACCTCATAAAATTACAAAGCTTCTGCAAGGCAAAAGACGCTGTCAATAAGACAAAAAGACCACAAACAGATTGGGAAAGGATCTTTACTTATCCCAAATCGTTAAGGGGACTAATATCCAATATATATAAATAACTCAAGAAGGTAGACTCCATATAATCAAATAACCCCACTAAAAAATGGGACTCAGAACTGAACAAAGACTTCTCACCTGAGAAATACTGAATGGCAGAGAAGCACCTGAAAAAATTTTCAAAATCCTTAATCATCAGGAAATGCAAATCAAAACAACACTGAGATTCACCTTCACACCAGTCAGAATGGCTAAGATGAAAAATTCAGGTGACAGCAGATGCTGGCAAGGATGTGGAGAAAGATGAACATTCCTCCATTGTTGGTGGGATTGCAAGCTTGTACAACCACTCTGGAAATCAGTCTGGCAGTTCCTCAAAAAATTGGACATAGTACTACCGGAGGATCCTGCAATACCTCTTTTGGGCATATATCCAGAAGATGCCCCAACCGGTAGGAAGGACACATTCTCCACTATGTTCATAGCAGCCCTATTTATAATAGCCAGAAGTTGGAAAGAACCCAGATGCCCCTCAACAGAGGAATGGTTACAGAAAATGTGGTACATTTACACAATGGTGTACTACATAGCTTTTATAGAAATTGAATTTATGAAATTCTTAGCTAAATGGATGGACCTGAAGGGTATCATCTTGAGTGAGGTAACCCAAGCACAAAGGCATTCTCACAATATGTACTAACTGATAAGTGGATATTAGCCCAGAAACTTAGGAAAACCAAGATATAAGATACAAATTGCTAAACACATTAAACTCAAGAGAAAGAAGACCAAAGTGTGGACACTTTGCCCCTTCTTAGAATAGGAAATAAAACACCCATGGAAGGAGTTACAGAGACAAAATTTGGAAGTGTGATGAAAGGATGGACCATCTAGTGATTGCCATATCCAGAGATCCATCCCATGATCAGCTTCCAAATGCTGACACCATTGCATACACTAGCAAGATTGTGCTGAAAGGACCCGGATATAGCTGTCTCTTGTGAGACTATGCCAGGGCCTAGCAAACACAGAAGTGGATGCCCACAGTCAGATATTGAACGAACCACAGGGCCCCCAATGGAAGAACTATAGAAAACACCCAAGGAACTAAAGGGAACTGCAACCCTATAGGTGGATCAACAATGTGAATTAAGCAGTACCTGGCAGCTCTTGTCTCTAGCTGCATATGTATTAAAAGATGACCTAGTTGTCCATCACTGCAAAGAGAGGCCCATTGGACTTGCAAACTTTATATGCCCCAGTACAGGGGAACGCCAGGGCCAAAAAGGGTATGTGTGTGGGTAAGGGAGTGAGGGGGGGCTTCATATGGGGGACTTTTGGTATAGCTTTGGAAATGTAAATGAGCTGAATAACTAAAAATGAAAAAAAAAAAGAACTGACCATAAATTTCACCAAAGGAGCAGGTTGTAATTTTAAGAAATAAAAACAAGTGGTTTTACTATTAAACAAAGAAAAAAATTATAATAGCTGAATGCTGGAAACAACCCAGATGTCCTTCAATGAAAAATATATACAGAAAATGTGGTACATTTACCCAGTGAAAGACTACTCAAGAGGCAGGCAGATTTCTGAGTTCAAGGGCAGCCTGTTCTACAGAGTGATTTCCAGGTCAGCCAGGGCCATACAGGGAGATCCTATCCCGAAAGAAAAAAAAAAAAGGAAACAAACAAACAAACAATAAAAAGAAAAACAAAAACAAAAACAAACAAAAAAAGACAACTCAGCTATTCAAAATGAGGATATCAGTTTTTTTTTCTTTTTTTTTCCAGGAAAATGCATGGAATTAGAAAATATCATCCTGAGTGAAGTAACCCAGACACCAAATGAGATATGTATGAATATATGGTATGTACTCACTGATAAGTGGATATTACCCAAAAAGTTCAGAATATCCATGAAGTATTCACAGACCTTGTGAAGCTTAAGAACAGGGAAAGCACAAATGTGGATGCTTCAATCTCCAATCTCACTTAGAACATGGAACAACATAATCATTGGAGGCAGAGGTATGGAGGGACATGTGTGAAACAGGGGAGGTGGAGGGAAGAAAAGGAGGCAGTATCTGGTATGAGGGAGACAGGAAAGAAGCCCTGAGGGCCAAGAAAATGAATATAAATATCTAGTAGTGTGACGTGGGGAATAAGAAGAACCACTACTAAATCCCAGACAGCATGGTTGTGGGAGGCTCTCGGGACCCAATGAAGATATTAGACGAAATTCCCAACAGCACTGTGATAGAACCTAAAGAGACCCTTTCAAGTACAAAGTAAAGTGGTCCTATTTGAATATATAGAAACATTCACATAATTTTTGCCCTTAGATATGCATATGTGTTCTATTATATCGTTTCATGTGTGGTAAATTGTGATTATGATGGCATATCTCTGATGTAGAGCCAGTTTGATTATGGTGATTTTTTTTTCAATGTAGTATGAATCTTTTTTCTACTAAGTTTGCAAACCTGGAAACCACTTTTGAAAGGAGAGAAACAGCTTCTGAAAGTTGTCCCATGACCTGCACGTTCATGATGTGACGTATGCAACCACAGAAATGAAAGTATATATAGAGAAACAAAAATGTAGTTAATTTACAAAAGAAATTCTGTAGTCTGGTAGAACTCATTGTTAAATCCATCTAGTCCTGGATTTTTATGGTAATTTCCCTGCCATGATACCATTTCCACATTTCAAGAACATGAGTTCTTATATTGGTTTTCTTTTATCCCCTTCATTTAAATATGTAGGTAATATATACCTATATTTTTTTCATTTTCTTCAAGATTTTATAGTTTTTGTATTATTATTTCAGAATATTTTCTTATGTTTCAATGAATTTCTTTGGTATATGTTGAACTATACATGGTTTTGTTGACTTCTGTACTGTACTGTCCTTAGCAATAAACTGCCATCTAGTAGTATCATTTCTACCCCTGAGAATAGAACTACCAACCACCATGTCTTCCATAGTGCACATTTAAATTTTCTACAAAGTTTGTGACTTTTTCACTCTTCTAAGTTATAGATTATTTTACTCAAACTTTCTGCATAAGATTACTCCAGTGACTCAGAATTACAATTCCTATGATTTTTGAATCTGCACTTTAGCTCAATCTCTAAGGAAGAAAAATAAAAATAAAAAACACATCTCAAGATGGACTCAGGTTGAGCATCCAGAAAAATGTAAATGATGTAATGGATTTTTCTCTTCTTTAAGAGAGAATCTATGAGATGAAAATATCTTTGCAACTGATTCAAACAGTAAGAGATTGCATTTCTGGCTCAGACTGCATGTTAATGTGTGTGTGTGTGTATAAATATATATAATGAATTTTGTTATGCTTGAGGTGTGCAGTTTCCTTCTAACTTGTATTATCCATGTGATTGTCTTAAAGGTGAAAATCTGGTAATTATATTCATTGTTCATAAAAAAGGGTGGAATTTTTTAAATATCATATTTGTATTTCTGAGCACATGCTGAATTTACAGTGTTGCTTTTCTTAGATTTGCCATTTGTGTTATTTTGACTTTGTTTTTTACCTGTCTGACTTCTAGAGATAAATATTAATTATCTACATTGTTTCCCAAGTTTTCCTGACTTTAAGCCTAATATAGATATAATATTTCTATATTGTATGTAGAACGGAAATAAAAATTACCAACTATCCCTGTATTCTCCAATTAGAATGAATTCTAAAATTCTCGAAGTATTAATTGTCATTTCATTGGTGAGATGAAACTTTTGAATTTAGATTCTACTTTCTGAAAAAAAAATCCACCTATCTCTTTTATTCATTTTTATTTTGCTGTTTCTTTTCCAGAAGTATCTGCTGTGGCCAATTTCTGAATCTTTAAAGTTTTGCAACACTGGCTGGATTGGCTCTGGACATTCCTCACCATCAAATTTGGATTCAGTTTTGTCTTCTTGGCTCAGTTGATTACTTTCCATTCATCTTTCAAATTACTGTGTTCTTTCATGTGAATTCACAGCTGGTCACTTGATATTAAGTAACTAATTTGGTTCCTTTTTTGGCAAAAAAATAAATCAGTCACTATTTATAACAAATTTTAGATTAATAAAGTCAATGGCCTTTATAAAAATTATGAACTGAATTGTAGTGGGTTTGACCTAATGCTGCTTTTATTATAATTTTCTGCGTGTACAACACTGAGAGATTCTGCTCTGAGTTGGTTTTGATTGGTAAATAAAGATTCAACCAGGTAATGGCTGGCTAGGGCAGACAGAGGTAGGACTTTTAAGGTTCCAGAGCTTAAAACAGAGAGGAAGTAGTACAAAGGAGTTCCATCAGGCTGGGAGAAGAAGAGGTGAAATGCCATACATGAGAAGAGTGGAGGGCAGGAGTCATAGCCAGCATTTTAAGGTGCTGGAGAGGGCACACAGTCGTCTGAATACTGCCAGCTACCCACAACACCCGCCAAGCGATCTTAAGACCTCTGGTGAGTGGAACTAAGTATCTGCTCCAATCCAATCTTGCGGGACTTGACACTGCATTAGTCAGGGAAGCAAAAACCCGGTCTGAGTAGGGGCACAAGCCCCTTTTGGTCCAAGCAGCACCGGGGTAGCTAGGGCGAACAGTTGGCTGACTACCGCCAGATAAGCACAACACCAGCCAGGCCATCTTAAGAATTCTGAGGATTGGGATCTGCCCGGCACGGGAGCCCTTTGGCCGAGTATTGGCAACAGACATCTTAGTTCTGGGACCCTGCCAAGTGTATCCTACACAGGTCCAGAGAATACCAGATGGCGAAAGGCAAACGTAAGAATCCTACTAACAGAAATCAAGACCACTCACCATCATCAGAACGCAGCACTCCCATGCCACCTAGTCCTGGGCACCCCGACAAAAGCTAGAAGCTAGACCCAGATTTAAAAGCATATCTCATGATGATGGTAGAGGACATCAAGAAGAACTTTAATAACTCACTTATAGAAATACAGGAGAACACTGCTAAAGAGTTACAAGTCCTTATAGAAAAACAGGAAAACACATCCAAACAGGTGATGGAAATGAACAAAACCATACTAGACCTAAAAAGGGAAGTAGACACAATAAAGAAAACCCAACTGAGGCAACTCTGGAGATAGAAACCCTAGGAAAGATATCTGGAACCATGGATGCAAGCATCAGCAACAGAATACAAGAGATGGAAGAGAGAATCTCAGGTGTAGAAGATTCCATAGAGAACATCAGCACAACAATCAAAGAAAATGCAAAATGCAAAAAGATCCTAACTCAAAACATCCAGGAAAATCCAGGACACAATGAGAAGACCAAACCTACGGATAATAGGAGTGGATGAGAATGAAGATTTTCAACTCAAAGGACCAGCAAACATCTACAACAAAATTATTGAAGAAAACTTCCCAAATCTAAAGAAAGAGATGCCCATGAACATACAAAAAGCCTACAGAACTCCAAATAGACTGGACCAGAAAAGAAATTCCTCCTGACACATAATAATCAGAACAACAAATGCACTAAATAAAGATAGAATATTAAAAGCAGTAAGGGAGAAAGGTCAAGTAACATATAAAGGCAGTCCTATCAGAATTACACCAGACTTTTCACCAGAGACTATGAAACCCAGAACAGCCTGGACAGATATTATACAGAAACTAAGACAACACAAATTCCAGCCCAGGCTACTATACCAGACCAAACTCTCAATTACCATAGATGGAGAAACCAAAGTATTCCACGACAAAATCAAATTCACAAATTATTTTTCCACAAATCCAGCCCTTCAAAGGATAATAACAGAAAAGAAGCAATACAAGGACGGAAATCACGCCCTAGAACAAGCAAGAAAGTAATTCCTCAACAAACCAAAAAGAAGGCAGCCACAAGAACAGAATGCCAACTCTAACAACAAAAATAAAAGGAACCAACAATTACTTTTTCTTAATATCTCTTAATATCAATGGTCTCAACTCTCCAGTAACAAGACATAGACTAACAGACTGGCTACACAAACAGGACCCAGCATTCTGCTGCTTACAGGAAACCCATCTCAGGGAAAAAGACAGACACTACCTCAGAGTGGAAGGCTGGGAAACAATTTTCCAAGCAAATGGTCTGAAGAAACAAGCTGGAGTAGCCATTTTAATATCGGATAAAATCGACTTCCAACCCAAAGTTATCAAAAAAGACAAGTAGGGATACTTCATACACATCAAAGTTAAAATCATCCAAGAGGAACTCTCAATTCTGAATATCTACACTCCAAATGCAAGGGCAGCCAAATTCATTAAAGACACTTTAGTAAAGCTCAAAGCACACATTGCAACTCACACAATAATAGTGGGAGACTTGAACACACCACTTTCATCAATGGACAGATCAAGGAAACAGAAAGTAAACAGGGACATAGAGAAACTAACAGAAGTGATGAAACAAATGGACCTGACAGATATCTACAGAACATTTTATCCTAAAACAAAAGGATATACCTTCTTTTCAGCACCTCACAGGACCTTCTCCAAAATTGACCATATAATTGGTCACAAAACAGGCCTCAACAGATACAAAAATATTGAAATTGTCCCATGTATCTTATCAGACCACCATGATCTAAGACTGATCTTCAATAACAAAATAAATAATGGAAAGCCAACATTCATTTGGAAACTGAACAACATTCTTCTCAATGATACCTTGGTCAATGAAGGAATAAAGAAAGAAATTAAAGACTTTTTAGAGTTTAATGAAAATGAAGCCACAACATACCCAAACCTATGGGACACAATGAAAGCATTTTTTAGAGGGAAACACATAGCTCTGAGTGCCTCCAAGAAGAAACGGGAGAGAGCACATACTAGCAGCTTGAAAAAACATATAAAAGCTCTAGAAAAAAAGGAAGCAAATTCACCCAAGAGGAGTAGACGGCAGGAAATAATCAAACTCAGGGGTGAAATCAACCAAGTGGAAACAAGAATAACTATTCAAAGAATTAACCAAACGAGGAATTGGTTCTTTGAGAAAATCAACAAGATAGATAAACCCTTAGCTAGACACACTAAAGGGCACAGGGACAAAATCCTAATTAACAAAATCAGAAATGAAAAGGGAGACATAGCAACAGATCCTGAAGAAATCCAAACACCATCAGATCCTTCTACAAAAGTCTATACTCAACAAAACTGGAAAACCTGGAGAAATGGACAAATTTCTGGACAGATACCAGGTACCAATTGAATCAGGACCAAGTTGACCATCTAAACAGTCCCATATCCCCTAAAGAAATAGAAGCAGTTATTAATAGTCTTTCAGCCAAAAAAAGCCCAGGACCAGACAGGTTCAGTGCAGAGTTCTATCAGACCATCAAAGAAGATCTAATCCCAGTTCTGCACAAACTATTTCACAAAATAGTAGTAGAGGGAACTCTACCCAACTCATTTTATGAAGCCACTAATACTCTGATACCTAAACCACAAAAAGACCCAACAAAAATAGAGAACTTCAGACCAATTTCTCTTATGAATATCGATGCAAAAATCCTCAATAAAATTCTCGCTAACCGAATCCAAGAACACATTAAAGGAATCATCCATCCTGACCAAGTAGGTTTCATCTCAGGGATGCAGTGATGGTTTAATATACGGAAATCCATCAATGTAATCCATTATATAAACAAACTCAAAGACAAAAACCACATGATAATCTCGTTAGATGCAGAAAAATCATTTGACAAGATCCAACACCCATTCATGATAAAAGTCTTGAAAACATCAGGAATTCAAGGCCCATACCTAAATATGATAAAAGCAATCTACAGCAAACCAGTAGTCAACATCAAAAAATGGAAAGAAGCTGGAAGCAATCCAACTAAAATCAGGGACTAGACAAGGATGCCCATTTTCTCCCTACCTCTTCAACATAGTACATGAAGTCCTAGCCAAAGTAATTTGACAACAAAAGGAGATCAAGGGGATACAAATTGGAAAAAATGAAGGCAAAATATCACTGTTTGCAGATGATATGATAATATATATATAAGTGACCCTAAAAATTCCACCAGAGAACTCCTAAGTCTGATAAAGAGCTTCAGTGAAGTAGCTGGACATAAAATTAACTTAAACAAGTTAATGGCCTTTCTCTACACAAAGGACAAACAGAGGCTGAGAAAGAAATTAGGGAAACAACACCCTTCTAAATAGCCACATATAATATAAAATACCTAGGCGTGACTCTAACTAACGAAATGAAAGATCTGTATGACAAGAAATTCATGCCTCTGAAGAAAGAAATTAAAGAAGAACTCAGAAGATGGAAAGATCTCCCATGCTCATGGATCGGCAGGATCAATATAGTAAAAATGGCTATCTTGCCAAAACAATCTACAGATTCAATGCAATCCCCATCAAAATTCCAACTCAATTCTTCAACGAATTAGAAGGAGCAATCAGCAGATTCATGTGGAATAACAAAAAACCTAGGATAGCAAAAACTCTTCTCAAGGATAAAAGAACATCTAGTGGAATCACCATGCCCAACCTAAAGCTGTACTACAGAGCAATTGTGATAAAAACTGCATGGTACTGGTATAGTGACAGACACGTAGACCAATGGAATAGAATTGAAGACCCAGAAATGAACCCACACACCTATGGTCTCTTGATCTTCGACAAGGGAGCTATAACCATCCAATGGAAAAAAGACAGCATTTTCAACAAATGGTGCAGGCACAACTGGTGGTTATCATGTAGAAGAATGTGAATCACCCATTCCTCTCTCCTTGTACTAAGGTCAAAATTAAGTGGATCAAGGAACTCCACATAAAACCAGAGACACTGACACTTATAGAGGAGAAAGTAGGAAAAAGTCTTGAAGATATGGGTACAGCAATGGCTTGTGCTTTAAGATCGAGAATTGACAAATGGGACCTCATGAAACTGCAAAGCTTCTGCAAGGCAAAAGACACCTTCAATAAGACAAAAAAACCACCAACAGATTGGGAAATAATCTTTACCTATCTTAAATCAGATTGGGGACTAATATCCAATATATATAATGAACTCAAGAGGGTGGACTCCAGAAAATCAAATAGTCCCCTTAGAAGATGGGGCTCAGAGCTGAAAAAAGAATTCTCAACTGAGGAATACCGAAAGGCTGAGAAACACCTGAAAAAATGTTCTACATTCTTAATCATCAGAGAAATGCAAATCAAAACAACTATGAGATTCCATCTCACACCAGTCAGAATGGCTAAGATCAAAAATTCAGGTGACAGCAGATGCTGGTGAGGATGTGGAGAAAAAGGAACACTCCTCCATTGTTGGTGGGAGTGCAGGCTTGTACAACCACTCTGAAAATCAGTCTGGCAGTTCCTCTGAAAATTGGACATAGTACTACCAGAGGATCCTGCAATACCTCTTCTGGGCATATATCCAGAAAATGCCCCAACTGGTAAGAAGGACATATGCTCAACTATGTTCTTCGCAGCCTTATTTATAATAGCCAGAAGCTGGAAAGAACCCAGATGCCCCTCAATAGAGGAATGGATACAAAAAATTTGGTACATTTACACAATGGAGTACTACTCAGCTATTAAAAATAATGAATTCACAAAATTCCTAGGCAAATTGTTGGACCTGGAGGGCATCATCCTGAGTGAGGTAACCCAATCACAAAAGAACTCAAAAGAAATGAACTCACTGATAAGTGGATATTAACCCAGAAACTTAGTATAGTGAGATATAAGGTACAATATGTAAAACATATGAAACTGAAGAAGAACGAAGACCAAAGTGTGGACACTTTGCTCATTCTTAGAATTGGAAACAATCACCCATGTAAGGAGTTACAGAGACAAAGTTTGGAGCTGAGACAAAAGGATGGTCCATCTAGAGACTGCCATATCCAGGGATCCATCCCATAATTAGCTTCCAAGCGATGACACCATTGTATACACTAGCAAGCCTTTGATGCAAGGACGGTGATATAGCTGTCCCTTGTGAGACTAGGCCGGGGCCTAGCAAACACAGAAGTGGATGGTCACATTCAACTATTGGATGGATCAAAGGGCCCCCAATGGAGGAGCTAGAGAAAGTATCCAAGGAGCTAAAGAGATCTGCAACCCTATCGAAGGAACAACATTATGAACTAACTAGTACCCCAGAGCTATTGACTTTAGCTGCTTATGTATCAAAAAATGGCCTAGTTGGCCATCAATGGAAAGAGAGGCCCATTGGTCAGGCAAACTTTATATGCCCCAGCACAGGGGAATGCCAGGGCCAAAAAATGGGAATGGGTGGGTAGGGGAGTTGGGTGGGGGGACTTTTGGAATAGCTTTGGAAATGCAATTGAAGAAAATACGTAATAAAAAAAATTAAATTGCGAAATACTCAAAATAATTCAGCAATAATCAGGAACAAGAAAAGGCTGTTCAGTCTCTGCAAATATATTTAATAGAGTACTTGATATTCTAGTTAGAGGAATAAGACAAATAAAGAGGATCAAGGAGATACAAATTAGAAAGGAAGAAATCAAAGTATCATTATTTATAAGATAGTATAGATAAACAGTTCCAACAATGCTACCAGATGATAAACACCTCGAGCATAGATGATAAACACCTGGAGCAACGTGTCTAGATTCAAGATTAATTAATTAAATAATTATAAATAAATAAATAAATAAATAAATAAATAAATAAATAAATAAATAAATAAAAGTAGAAGGTGCTGGAAGAATGTGACCCAGTTTGGCAGTTCTCTGGTTCCAGGGCAACAAAAGTAACATAAAAGAGTTAGTAGGTAATAACCAGGATTGTCAGTGGGAGGTTGATTAACCACATAGAGGCTAGAAAGTGGCCCAACTGTTACACTGTTTAAAGCATAACAGAATATAAAATTTCTGTGAGTTATTTTCATAAGGGAGTGCAAATCATTGGGGCAGGAAACAGAACCATGCCACTATGATTTATACATAACAATATTGTTACCCTGAATATAATAAAAAATAAGTTCCGGAGAACTAATGAATTTTGTACTTGTTATACTTAGTATTATCATATACATATACAGTGAGTTAATTGTGAATATTCTTTAAACTCATTATAAAATACCATAACTGTATCAAGTAATAGATGCTATTTCAATAGTTGTAATCAGTTCATTATTATTTATACATATAAAACATGTATAAGACATATTTGTGACATACATCTTAGTAAAAAAAAAAGGTAATACAAATTTTACAAATATTACAGAACTCCGCCTATGTATTCTGGATGCTCTCAAATGTATATTAATACAAAAAAAAAAAACAGCCAAGAATCACTGCCATTGAAAAATAAATAAAGTTGTTGTACAATTTACCCTATTGATCCATGAAACTCATTATACTATAGAAGACATATTTCATAAAGTACAAAATAGGTGAATTAGAGTGTTTTAATTACTTTTCTGTTGTCACAATAAGACACTGTGGCAAAAACAGCTTACAAATAAAGAGTTTATTAGGGGTTTATTCTTGGTTTCAGCGGTTTGGAATCCATGGTCATCATAATGGAAAGCATAGCAGCAAGTAGACCCACATGGTATTGGGATAACAATTTGAAGGCAGACAGAGTAATCTAACCAGAAATGGTAAAAGCTTTTAAATCTCAAATCCCACCCACAGTGACACAACATCTTCAACAAGGTCATATCAACTAATTATTCCTAAAAATTTACACTAACATGGGATCAAGTACTCAAATATTTGAGTCAAATGAGATCATTCCCATCCAAAGAAGCCCCCAAACCATACTTAATTTGTTTTTCAGACCATCTGTTAATGTGTTTTTTTATTGTCTGTTGTGGTGTTTACTTTTAATTGTCATCTTGACACAAACTAGAATCACTTGATAAAGCAATCAAAATTGTGTGGATAAAACTGACATATGGGCCACGCATGGTGGCACACACATTTAATCCCATAACTTGGAAGGCAGAGGCAGGCAGATTTCTGAGTTCGACGCCAGCCTGGTCTACAAAAGGAGGTCCAGGACAGCTAGGGCTATACAGAGAAACCTTGGCTCGAAAAAACAAAACAAAATAAAACAAAATAAAACAAACAAACAAACAAACAAACAAAACAGACTGACATACGTTTGTGAGGAACTGTCTTGATTATTAGTTGATGCAGGAACACCCACCCTGAATATAGTTGACACAATTTTTATTTTGGCTGTGGACATTTCTGTGAATGTAAAAAGTAGCTAAGTGACAAGAACATACAAGGATATACTCATTTCTCAATCCTTCTGAATGCAGACATGTGACCATCTGCCTAGGCAACATTCATTAGATGAAAAGTGACAAATTGTAACTTCTAATTACAAGCCAAGTTGAGCCTTTCTCCCTAAGATGGTTTGTTTAGAGCATTTTATTGTAGTAATAGAAATAAGACTGGAAGACACATAAACTAACAAGACAAATTTATAAGTTCTCATCGTGTACTTTTCAAGTTCTGTGGCATTTTTTTACACACAATAATTTCTACACACCCTTTGATTAACATGGATGTTTACTGAAATTATAAACAAAAAGTCTAGACCATCTTCAGGCACCCCAGGTAACATTCCATTCTAGGCTCTAGGCTCACCAACTCCCCTTCAAGTATTTTGAACAACTATAAAGTGCAACCCATGACCTGACTCCATATTCCTTCTCACAACTTGAGCTGAAGATCTCTGCTTTTTTTTTTTTTTGGAGGCCCTACCTATGGAACCCAGAGGTAATGTTGATACCCAAAACCTCAGAAGACAGAGAAGTCACAAAACTCTCAGCAAAGACACCCTCCTGGACCTGAAGACTTCCTGGTCACTAGAACCTCAAGGCATTAACACCAGAAAACCTGGAGGAAACAGAGATCAAGGGAATAAAAACATCAACAAAACAAAACAAAAATCCATGCATCTGACAATTACATATGTAGAAATCAATATATAAACCTCAAATAATCTCAAAATTCAAGTAGCTAGAGGCCAATCTATGAACACTCTACAACAATTTGGGAAACCTGACAGCACTTAGCCACAGATGCCATACTGTAGAACACTCTGGCTGTTCCATCATAGGTGAAGCACAAGAAAATGATCTTAAATCCAATTTTATGGAGATAGTAGATGTCTTTAAAGAAGAACTGCAGAAGTCCCTTAAAGAAATAGAGGCATGAACAATGATACAGGTGAAGTAATTAAATAAACTGTTTAAGAACTGAAATTGGAAATAGAAACAATAAAGAATTAAAAAAGTCGCTAGGGGAGAGAAAATGTAATGAGTGACTTTCTGAAGATAGTCCAACATTTTGGACAGATGTGATGGATCTCTGAATTGCAAGGCCTTCATACATTTCATTTGAGGATTTGATCATTCCTCTAAGTATTCTAGAGTATAATTTTCCCTGGCATATAGCCCATCCTATTGGATGCAGATCAACAAACATGTACTTTTTTGTAGTAATGCTATGTAAATAAATTAATGATTTCTTACTACTTTATATAATTTTATAGAATTACTAAATGTACATAAGTAATTTTGAGCTCTTTATTGAAAAGCTGTTGTTGAAGTTCTGTAAGACTTCTTGTGTCACAGACTAATTGCATTAGGATAAAATGCAGGCTTAGAACAAATTTATAATCAGAGAAACTATTCCTTCTTTGATAGATGTGAATGCATTATCTGTTAAGTATTTTCACAAACTGAGAATGAACAATTTCTAGGACGTTCAAAGACAAAAGATAAAATATTGACTAGATTTATCTGTACAAAACTTCAAAATGAATGAGTCACTAGGCAGATGATTGACCCCCTTGACATAAAATTTAGTTAAAACTTGTTTGACCTTGTGGAGTTACTAGCAGCTAATGAATATATAATTAATAAACAATCAAAATGGACTTGCAGGTAACATTCTTCCTGATATTCCTTATTTGATTTATTGACTTGTATTAATGTTGTGAACTTGCTAGTACCTTTTATAAAATAGAAGCTTGGAATACCATACGATCATGTATCCTGAGAAAGTGTAAGATTTGAATACAATAGGAAATAGGTTCCCCCTTTTCTCTCTCTCCTAGAAATAAAGTCTAAAGCCTTCTTTTGAAGTGCGTACTTTTTCTTGTGAATGTGAATTTCTCAGGATACACAAGGTTTAAGAACTTTTAGCACTGAGCATGGAAGGCACTGTGTCCTAACTCAATACTCCACTATTAAACCACAAGTATTAATCATCAAAGGTGGGCAAATTTAACCACAAAATAAGCCATAAAGTTTTAAGCTTCCAGAAGCCATCAGCTTTCAACCATCAGCCAAATAGAAGGAAATTTAAAAAGGAAAGAGGAATTAAAGATTTTCTAGAACTCAATGAATTGCACAAAATTCCAAGTAAATGGGGTACAATGAAAACAGAGCTAAGATGAAGGTTCATAGTTATGAGTGTCTTCATAAGAAATTGTACAGATCTCATACTCACCAAATTAACAGCATGTCAGAAAGCTCTGTTTCAAACAGAAGCACAACCACCAAAGATAAATAGACAGCAGGAAATAATCAAACTCAAAACTAAAATCAATAAAAAAATCAAAGAGAACAAGACAAAGAATCAGGCAACAAATATTTGGTTCTTTGAGGAAATCATCAGAATGGACAAAACTTTTTTCAAAACTAAATAAAAGAAAGAGAGCGAAAGCATACAAATTAACAAAATTAGAAATGAAGAGGAAGACAGAACAACAGATACCGAGATCATTGGGTTTCACATCAAAAACCTGTACTCCAGAAACATGGAAAACCAAAATAGAAAAAATAAAAAGGACAATTTTCTCAATAGATACAATTTGGTAAAGCTGAAGTAAGATCAACTTGAATAGTCCTATAGCCAAAGGAAATATAACCTGTCATTTTATATCTCCCCAAAAAAACCAGACAAGGTCAGATGGTTTTAGAGCAGGATTATACCATACTTTCAAAAAAGTGCTAATACTGATACACAAATTATATCACTAGATAAAAACAGAAGGAAAGTTGACAAAATTTACTTTATGGGAATACAGTCAATGTGATACTTAAGTCCCACAAAGACTCAACAAAGAAAGAGAATTTCGGACCAATTGCCCTTATAAACATCGATTTAAAAATACTCAATAAAATACTTGTAAACAGAAATCAAAGATATATGAAAAATATCACCCCTATGATGAAGTAGAGTTCAATTTACATATGCAGGGATGGATCAACATACCAAACTCTTTCACTGTAATCTACCATGTAAGCAAACTAAAAGGAAAAATTACCACAAAATTATCATAGTCAATGTTGAAGAAGACTCCAACAAAATCCAACACTCCTTGATGATAAATTTTTAAAGAGATGAGGGATACATGTCACATGCTTGAACATAATAAAGCCAATACATTGAAAGCTGACACCCAATATCAAATTAAATGTAGTGAAAAAAATATTCCCTAAAAAGCAATAATATGGTAAAAGTATATATTCTCTGTATCTATTCTGTATAGCACCTGAAGTTTTAGCAACAACAATAAGGAAAGGAAGAAGATCAAGGTATACAAATTGAAAAGGAAAAAGTCAAACTATTGCTATTCAGATACAGTAGTATGCATAAGTGACATGATGCAAAATTAACTGAAAATAAACAGTATACTTCCTAAAAACCGTCTCTCTTCCTATTGATGCCAGATAAGTCCATCCTCTGCTACATGTGCAGCTTTAGCCATGGGTCCCTCCTTTGATTACTTTGGTTGGAGCTTTAGTTCCTGGGAGCTCTGAGGAGTCTGGTTGGTTGATATTGTTGTTTTTCCTATGATATTGCAAACCTCTTCAGTTCCTTCAGTACTTCCCCTAACTTCTACATTGGGGTCCCAAAGCTCATTCTGATGGTTGACTGCAAGCATCCACATCTGTGTCGGTAAGGATTTGGCAAAGTCTCTCAGGAAACATCTATGTCAGGCTCCTCTTAGCAAGCATTTGTTGGCATCTGCAATAGTGCCCGGGCTTGGTGGCTGCATATGGGATATATCCCCATGTGGGGCAGTCTCTGGATGGCTTTTCCTTCAGACTCTGCTTCACTCTTTGTCCCTGTATTTACTTTCAACATGAACAATTCTGGGTCAAATTTTTGAAAATGGTATGGCACCCATCTTTCAACCAGACCTAATTCCTAACTTCTGGATATGGTTTCCACAGGTACTCTCTCCCCTTTCTTGGGGATTTCACCTAATGTCATCCCCGTAGGGTCCTGTGATCCTCTTGTTTCCTGGAATCTGGAACTTTCTGTTGGCTTCCCCCAGTTCCCTATCCCCAGTTTCAAGCTGTACTACAGAGAAGAAGCGATAAAGACTGCATGGTATTGGCATAAATACAGATAGGTTGATCAATAAATTGATGTGAAGACACAGAAGTGAATCCATACTTATTAACACTTGATTTTAACAAGACGCCAAAACTATACAATGGAATAGATGAAACATTTTCAACAAATGATGCTGGTAGTATTGATATCTGCTTGTAGAATACTACAAGTAGATCCACATCTATTTCCCTTCACAAAAGTCAAGTCTAAATGGATCAAAGATCTGATCAAGAAACCCTGATATACTAAATCTGATAAAAGAGGAAGTGGAGAATAACCTTGAAATCTTTGGCACAGGAGATGACTTCTTAAACAGAACTCTAGTAGTTCATCCACTAAGATCAACAATTAATAAATGAAACCTCATTAAACTGAAAATATTTTGTAATGCATGGGGCACTGTCAATAGAACAATATGTCAGCTTATAGAATGGCTTAACCAACCCTATATCTGACAGAATGTTGATATCCAAAATATATAAAGAACTCAACAAATTAAATATCAAAAAAAGCAAATAATACATTAGAAATTGGGAACAGTGCTAAGCAAAGAATTCTTGATAGAGGCATCTAATGGCTGAGAAGCACTTAAATAAATATTCATTATCCTTTGTCATAAGGTAAATGAAACGTGATATGATCCTGAGATTTTATCTTACAAACATCAGAATCGTTAACATCTAAGACTTAAATGACAGCACACTCTGCCTCAGGGACAAAGACAGACACCACATCAGAGTAAGAGTCTGGAAAACAATTTTCCAAGCAAATGGTCTGAAGAAAAAAGCTGGAGTAGCCATTCTAATATCAAACAAAATCGACTTCCAAACCAAAGTAATCCAAAAAGTCAAGGAAGGACAGCACATTATGTTGAGGTTGTGGAAGAAATGGAAGACTCCTTCATTGCTGGTACGATTTAAACTTGTACAACAACTTTAGAAATAAATTTGCTGGCATCTCAGAAAATTGGGAGTAGTTGTATCAAAAAAAAACAAAAAACAAAAAACAAAACAAAACAAAACAAAACAAACAAACAAACAAACAAAAAACAAAACAAAACAAAACAAAACAAAACAAAACCCAAAAAAACAAAACAAAAAACAGCTATAACACTCCTAGATATATACCAAAAGGAAACTCCATCCTAATCCCATAAGAGTACTTACTCAAATATGTTCATAGAGACATTATTCATAATAGCCAGAAACTGGAAACAACCTAGATATCCCTCAATCAAAAAAAGAATAAAGAAAATGTGATACACTTACACAGTGGAATACTTCACAGCTATTAAAAACACAGACAATTTGAAATTTGAACAAAAAATAGATGGCACAAGAAAATATCACCATGAGTAAGGTAACCTAGACCCACATAGGAAAACATTGTACATATTCACATATATGTTGGTACTGATTATAAAGGATAACCATGTTGTAATCCAAAGATGCCAAAAATGATATCTCACTGAGATTGGAATATAGACTAGGCATTTTCACTGGACATGGGAATAGCACTGGACAAGAGTTGGTGTTTGGATGCAAACCAGAAGGATCATGTTGGGGAAAGAATTGAGGTAGGGAGTACTGGAAAAGACAACTGAATTGGGGGAGTTCATCTCTGGAATGAGCTAGAAACCTACAGAAATAGAAATTCCTCAGAATCTAAGACACTGAAATGAGGGTAACAAAAACTAACCCTATTTACAATGGGAAATATGAAGCCTGAAATGTCCATCTCCTGTAACCAGGAAAGATTTTCAATGGAGGGAATGGGACACCAGTCCTACTATAAAAACTTCATCCTCCAATTACTCCTGCCTACAAGATGTGCAGGGGTAAAGTTAGAACAAATATTGAGGGAATGGCCAACCAATGACTGGACCAGCTTGAGACATATGCCAAGAAATAGAGCACATCCTTGATATTGTTAACAATGTTCTGCTATACTGGCAAATAGGAGTCTAGCATAACTTTCATGAGAAAGACTTCAACTAGCAATTGATGGAGGCATATGCAAGAACCACAGCCAAATTTTCATTTGACTTTAGGGGATCTGTGAAAAAGGAAGAAGTTTTATTGGAGTCAAGGAGGTCAAGGAAACCACATGAAAATTCACAGAATCAACTTACCTGAGTTCTTGCTTCCACACAGACACTGAGACAACAAGGTAGCATTCATGAGAATGACCTTGGCCCTTGGCACATATGTAAAATTTATGTAGCTTGGGATTCATGTGGAACCCTTACCAATGTGATAACAGTCTGTCCCTGTCTCTGTTGCCTGCCTTTGAGACATTTTCAGCTGATTGAGCTGCCTCTTCTAGCATTAATAGGAGAGGATGTTCCTAGTCTGTAATTTGATATGACAAGGCAGTTTTATATCCATGGGAGGTCTCTCCTTTTCTGAAAAGAAAGAGAGGAGGAATGCATTGGGGAAGGTGAGCTCCTGGGAAGGACTTCAAGAAGAGGAGGTAGAGGAAGCTATATTTGAGATGTATTTTCTGATTACAGTTTCCCCTAACAGTTACTCCTTCAGGTTCCTTCCTACTTCTCCTCTAATCCAGATTCCTACTGTCTGTCACTTTTTAGGAAACAAATAGTTATCTAAAGAATACTAATGAAATAAACCAAACTAACCTAACAGGACAAAACAACCAAAGAAAATAAACAAATGCACACACACACACACACACACACGCACACACACAAACAAAAAACAAAAAAACAAAAAAAAAACATATATTGATACAGAAACACACATTCACATAATCTATCTAATCAAAACCCCAAACCAGAAAACATAATATACACAAAGAACCTGTATGATAGGATAACTTTCTTAGACAAAGAGGCTCTAAAGATGCTGTCTTACTTAGGGTTTTACTGCAGTGAACAGGCACTAAGACCAAGGAAAGCCTTATGAAGGATAACATTTAATTGGAGCTAGCTTACAGGTTCAGATGTTCAGTCCATTATCATCAAGGTGGGACATGGCAGCATCCAAGCAGGCATAGAGTTGGCACAGCTGAGAGTTCTACATCTTCATCTGTAAGGCTGCTAGTGGAAGACTGACTTCCTCACAGCTAAGATGAAGGTATTAAGCCCACACCTATAGTGACACACCTACTCCAAGACCACATCTCCTAATAGTGCCATTCCCTGTGCCAAGCATATACAATCACAGATATCATTAAGTGGAATCCATACTCAACAATGCTTGAATGGCCAAGAACCTGAAACTAGAAATGCCAGGGATCTAGAGAAAGACCAAATACTACTATTCTACTAAAGGAGTATAGCAGTTAAATGACTCCTGTTGACATTTTGCTATACTCACAGGTCGGTATCTTGCTCATTCATCATCACAGAAGTATCCTCATGCAGCAGATGGAAACAAATACAAAGATTTGCAGCCAGATAATATGCAAAGCCTGAGGGACCTTCTAACATTCAGTCCTACAAGGGAGGTCACCATCAAATCTCCACCTCAGTCTTCAGAAAACACTGTATTAAAAGACAGAAACAGTGTAAAATCATAAAAACTTTCTTGATTGAAACTACTAGAATTTAGTCCTAGCTACACACTTTTATTAAAAAAACTAACATCAATGACATTTATATTGTAGAGTTGTTTCTACAACAGAACAAAAGATCTACATTTGGGGTTGGTCTTCCTATCTCACATAATCAAATCAGGAAAAAAAAATCCTCACAGGTGCCCAAAATTCCCAGAGTTTTAGTGAATTCCTAATATTGTCAGGGTTACAACCAAGACTAGCCATCATAAGTGTAAGTCTTGTCAATAAGACATAAAATCATATCTCCTTATATTATGTTAATTTCCAAAGGAAAGCAATAGTTATGCCTAGCATAGTATCCAATATCCAATATAAAACTGCAAATAAAGTATATGAATTTCCAGGGCATAATCATGCTTAACATGAGATAAAATTCCATATACATCTACAATCATATTTATCTTTTAGAATAGATTACAATTTCTTAATTGTAACACCATATAAAATCAAAGTCAAAGCATTGTTTACTTTCAAATACACTGACATGATTATACATTCTCATTCAAAATAAGAGGAAAAGAAACATAAACAGTAAATACTGGAACAAATCAAGATCAAATCTAGCTAGACAAACCCCAAATCCTAAATTTATGTACATTGTAGCTTAAAAAGAACTTCCTGTCTAGTTTCATGACTACAATATATTTCTCTGTTTTGGGCTGGTTCCAATCTTTGTTTGTAGCTTTCTTTGAGAGATATTCTACAGCTGTGGACCTTCTTACATCCTGAGTGCTATATCACAATATAGGCTTCCCTTTCATACCTTCACAAAAAGCCTCTCTAGGCATCTATTCAGGAACTTCGCTGCAACCTGGATGCCCTCAGTGGCTTTCCATAACCACGTAGGAAGACTCCATGGCTCTTTTACTTCTGTATCCTTCATTATCTGATGAAAGAACTACATGGTGGATGTTGCCAAGTTCTTTTGCCTGCTTAAGATAGAACCTGCCTGCTTCCTTGAATACTTTTTCATAAATTTGATATGTTGTTTTTCTGCTATAAACAGACAAATCCTTAGGACATTTCTTTGCACAAGTTGCAGGATTAGCTTGGTAGATTCTCACCTCAAGGAAACAATTCCATTTATTACATTACTCCTTATAACTTTCAAAACTAGCTATGGCTCCCACAAAAAAAAATTCTGGTGCTCTTTTTTTCTCCAAACTTAAATTCTAGCTCACCCCTTGAAGAATGAGTACAACCAGGAAAACAAAAGTCAAGAAGCATTAGCGATGTGGGAATAAAATACAGCTCTACTGCTGGTGGGTGTTTAAGTTGGTACATCCAGGATAAAATCAGTGTGGAATTTGCTTAAAATATCTAAAAATAGAACTAACTGGTGACTCACCTATATCACACTTGAGTGTAGAAAAGATAGCATGGTTATCTAGTGATACTTGCTCAGTCATTTTTGTTGCTTTTGTTTTCAAAATATCTAGGAGATGCAATCAGTTGTAACTAAATTTGCTAGAGAGTATATGGAACTTGAAAATACTATATAGTAAATGTGTTAATTCAGGCCTATAAAGAGAAATGCTACGTGTCTGTAACCACATTTGGTCTAGCTTTAACTTTTAGGTTTTATGTTTAAATTGGAGTATCTGTGGAGATAAGGAACCCCAAAGTGGCACATGGCATGGAAGAAAGGATGAAGCCTTTATGGAAGGAGGGAATGACAGAACACTTGCAACATAATAGGAGGAGGAAACATTAGAGATTACAAGTTTAGGTAAGCATGAGGATAGGATTATGTCTGTTATTCCCTTATGGAATGCCACAATTTAGGAAGTTTATTTAAAATATTACATTTAAGTGGCATTACTCTTGGTTACAGTCCAAAACTTATACTACAACACTTTCTGAAGAAACCACATAATCGAGTAATAGAACATGAATAAATAAAGTTATAACCAATCTTGAAATTTAATTCTTAGGGCTTGCTGTTATATAGTGGCAGAATGTTCTGTTTATGCTACTAGCAGAGAAAGTAATCAAGCATATTACACATCTGTGATCCGTGACAACAAGATTAGTGACTCATTTGAAATATACAGTGTACATATATATCATCTAGGTTTATAGTAATATATTCCTGTTGTCTATTTTTCTGTGTTTACTTCTAGATCATAGGAACTATTTTACTGTTTCCTAGAACTGATTTTAGAACGAGGACAGAATACTTTGTCTTAATAATTTCATGCCTACCTAAAAATAAATACACAATATTGTTTAAAAAATAATAATTATGAATATTTTCTATCTGCATTGGGTAGTTCCATAATAAGTACGTATTTCAAACTACTGATTAATAATATTAAACAAAAAAATGTTAAATTTTAGGATAGATAGTTATAATACTTCATAAAGTTGTCAACAAGTTACGCAAGGAAGGAGAAATAGAATACATCGGTTTCTCCATCTATGGTTATTGAGATTTTGGCCAGGTATAGTAGCCTGGGCTGGCATTTGAGTTCTCTTAGTGTCTGTATAACATCTGTTCAGGCTCTTCTGGCTTTCCTAGTCTCTGGTGAAAAGTCTGGTGTAATTCTGATAGGCCTGCCTTTATATTTTACTTGACCCTTCTCCCTTACTGCTTTTAATGTTGTATTTTTTTTTTAGTGAATGTGTTGTTCTGATTATTATGTGTTGGGAGGAATTTCTTTTCTGGTCCAGTATATTTGGAATTCTGTAGGCTTCTTTTATGTTCATGGGCATCTCTTTCTTTAGGTTTGGGAAGTTTTCTTCTACAATTATGTTGAAGATATTTGCCGCCCCTTTAAGACGAAAATCTTCATTCTCATCCACTCCTATTATCCGTAGGTTTGGTCTTCTCATTGTGTCCTGGATTTCCTGGATGTTTTGAGTTAGGATCCTTTTGCATTTGCATTTTCTTTGATTGTTGTGCTGATGTTCTCTATGGAATTTTCTACACCTGACATTCTCTCTTCCATCTCTTGTATTCTGTTGCTGATGCTTGCATCTATGGTTCCAGATATCTTTCCTAGGGTTTCTATCTACAGCGTTGCCTCACTTTTGGTTTCTTTATTGTGTCTACTTCCCTTTTTAGGTCTAGTATGGTTTTGTTCATTTCTATCACCTGTTCAGATGTGTTTTCCTGTTTTTATTTAAGAACTTCTACCTGTTTGGTTTTGTTTTCCTGTTTTTATTTAAGGACTTGTAACTCTTTAGCAGTGTTCTCCTGTATTTCTTTAAGTGAATTATTAAAGTCCTTCTTGATGTCCTCTACCATTTTCATGACATATGCTTTTAAATCCGGGTCTAGCTTTTCGGTTGTGTTGGGGTGCCCAGGACTAGGTGGGGTGGGAATGCTGTGTTCTGATGATGGTGAGTGGTCTTGATTTCTGTTAGTACAATTCTTACATTTGCCTTTCACCATGTAGAAATCTCTGGAGCTAGTTGTTATAGTTGTCTCTGGTTAGAGCTTGTTCTTCAGGTGATTCTGTTAGCCTCTATCAGCAGACATGGGAAACTGCATCTCTCCTCTGAGTTTCAGTGGTCAGAGCACTCTCTGCAGTCAAGCTCTCCTCTCACGGGAAAGGTGCACAGATATATGGCTTTAAGAACTCCCTCCTGGCCGAAGACGAAGGCCCAAAACAGGACCTGTCCTGAAGCTGTGTTGCTTTGGCCTTTCCCAGAAGGTGTTAGCTTCTGTATTCTACACTCTCACACGTCCAGAATACACTTTGAGGAGTCCTGGAACCAAGATGTCTGCAGCTGATGATCAGGCAAAGCACTCCTGCACTGAGCAGACCCCTTTTCTCTGGCTGGGAAAGCGGCCAGATATCTGGTATCTGTGCAGAATAATCTCGGCTGGATCCCAGAACCAAGATATCTGATATTGATGCTCAGTCAAAGCGCACCCGCACCGGGTGGGCCCTTTTTTCTGGCTAGGATAGTGGCCAGCTGTCTGGGGCCCGAAAAGGGGGCTGCCTTAGAAGCTCTGTGGCTCCTGCCTCTCCAAGAAGCTTTTGGCTTTGTAGTCCGTACTCTCACCTGTGCAGAATACACCCGGCGGGGTCCCAAAAGCAAGATGTCTGTTGCCGATGCTCAGGCAAAGCACTTCTGCACCGTGCAGACCCCCTTTCCTCTGGCTGGGAAAGTGGCTGGATGTCTGGGGCCTTTGCAGAATACACTCGGCAGGGACCTGGACCAGTCTGGTGGTTCTTCAGAAAATTGACATAGTACTACCAGAAGATCCAGCAACACCTCTCCTAGGCAAATACTCAGAAGATGTTATGATGGTTAATAAGGATTCATTCTCTATAATGTTCATACCAGCCTTATTTATTTATTTTGTTAATATTTTTATTATTACGAATTTTCCTCGTTACATTTAGAATGTACATTTAGAAAGTCCAACATACCCTCCCTTTCACTTCTCTACCCACGCATTCCCATTTTTTGTCCCTGGCATTCCCCTGTACTGTGGCATATAAAGTTTGCATGTCCAATGGGTCTCTCTTTCCAGTGATGGCATACTAGGCCATCTTTTTATACATATGCAGCTAGAGTCAAGAGCTCCAGGGTACTGGTTAATTCATAATGTTATTGGACCAACAGGGTTGCAGATCTCTTTAGCTCCTTGGATACTTTCTCTAGCTCTTCCATTAGGGGCCCTGTGCTCCATCCAATAGCTGACTGTGAGCATCTACTTTGTATTTGTTAGGCCCAAGCCTTTTCTCACAAGAGACAGCTATATCCAGGTCTTTTCAATAAATATTGCTAGTGTATGCAATGGTGTCATCGTTTGGAGTCTAATTATGGGATGGATCTCTCGTCATTACAGTCTCTAAATGGTCCATCTTTTGTCTCAGCTACAAACTTTGTCTCTATAACAATCTGGTGGTTCCTCAGAAAATTGGACATGGTACTACTAGAGGATCCCAAAATACCTCTCATGGACATATATCCAGAAGATGTCTTAACCGGTAAGAAGGACACATGCTCAACTATGTTCACAGCAGTCTTATTTATAATAGCCAGAGGCTGGAAAGAACTCAGATGCCCCTCAACATTTGAATGGATACAAAAAAAATGTGGTGCATTTACACAATGGAGTACTACTCAGCTATTAAAAAATGAATTTATGAAATTCCTAGGCAAATGGATGGACCTGGAGGGCATCGTCCTGAGTGAGGTAACACAATCACAAAGGAACTCAAATGATATTTACACACTGATAAGTGAATATTAGCCCAGAAACTTAGTACACCCGAGATATAAGATACAATTTGCAAAACATATGAAACTGAAGAATGAAGACCAAATTGTGGACACTTTGCCCCTTCTTAGAATTGGACACAGTCACCAGCCTTATTTATAATAGCCATTTGCTCGAAAGAACTCAGATGTTGCTCAACATAAGAATACATCGATACAGAATGGATACAGAAATTCTGGTACATTTAAACAATGGAGTACTATTCGGCAGTTAAAAACAATGAACTTATGAATTTCTTAGGCAAAAGCATGTATCTGGAGGATATCATCCTGAGTGTGGTAATCCAATCACAAAAGAACACATATGATATGTACTGACTTATAAGCAGATATGAGCCCCCAAACAGACTACTCAAGATACAATTTGCAAAACGCATGAAACTTGAGATGAAGGAAGAACAAAGTGTGGATACTTCATTGGTTCTTATAATGGGGAACAAAATACCCATGGAAGGAGTTACAGAGACAGTTTGGAGCTGAGAAAAAATAAAGGACCATCCAGAGACTGCTCCACCTGGTGATGCATCACATAGACAACCACCAAACCAAGACATTATTGCATATGCCAGCAAATTTTTTTTGACAGGACACTGGAATAGCTATCTCTTGTGAGGCTATGCCAGTTCCTGGCAAATACAGAATTGCACACTCACAGTCATCTATTGGATTGTACACACGGCCCTTAATATGGAATCTAGAGAAAGTACCGAAGGAGCTAAAGGGGTCTGCAACCTTAAAGGAGGATCAACAATATGAACTAACCAGTAACCCCCTGAACTATGTATCTAGTTGCATATGTGGCAGAGGATGGCCTAGTCAGCCATCAAAAAGAGGAGAGTCACTTGGTCTTGTGAAGATAATATACCCAAGTACAGGGGAATGCAAGGGCCAGGAAGCAGGAGTGGGTGAGTTGGCAAGCAGTGTAGGGGAAGGTATAGGAAACTTTGAGGATAGCATTTGAAAAGTAAATGAAGAATAATATCTAATAAAAAATGAGTTAAAAAATATTAGCAAAACCTTATATTAGCACGTTAAAAGCACATCCTAAAGATCTCAAACACAAAGAAGAAATGACACCCAAAAGAAGTGGTGGCAGGAAATAGTAAAACTAAGGGTGGAAAAAAATAAAATAGAAAGAAAAATACAAATAATTTTTTGGAACAAATATTGGTTCTTTGACAAGATCACTAAGATCAACAAACTACTATCCAAGTTAACTAAAATAAAAAAGATAATATCCAAATTAGCAAAATCAGATATTAAATGGGTGGGGAAATAACAACAGAAACCTGATAGGTCAGAAAGTTTCGCATAGTGCTTCTTCCTCCTAGAAGCACACTTGCTCAACCTTATTAACTGCTGCTGTATTCATAATTGTCTGCAACTGGAAACAACCTACATGTCCAAAAACTGAAGAATGTATAACATATATGTTATATTTATACCATGGAACATTACTCAGCTGTTATGAAATGGATGGAAACAGAACAAAACAAAAAACAAAAAAAACCAAAAACATAATCTGAATAACATATCCCAGTCCCAAGAAGATAAATATGCAATGTGTTGATTTATATGTTGATATTGACTGGGCTGGATAGTTTTTTGTCAACTTGCCACAAAGTAAATTCCCCTGAGAGTAGGGAAACTCAATTGAGAAAATGTCTCCATAAGATTAGTCTGTGCAAGAAAGACTGCAGGGCATTTTCTTAATTAATGATTGATGGGGAGGATTTCTGCCCATTGTTGATACTGCCATCCATGTGCTTGTGGTTCTGAGTTCTCTATGAGAAAGCATGAAACCATGGGGAACTAGCCACTAAGCAGAATGCTACAGACACTCTGGGCCCCTTTGTCTGCGTGGAACGGATCTCTAGTCACAGGTGGGCAAAGCATTGGATGAAATGATAGACAGATACACACAGGAGAGGTTGTGTAGAATCTGAATGTAATGTGTCAAATTGAGCATCAAACTTTTTATACAGAAGAGAATAGGGAATTTGGGTGACACACAAGCAAGCTACAAAGAGGTTACTGGATTCTTACAGAAAACAGAGGAATACAAACACAGAAGTTCTGGCAGGAAACACCTGGGATACAATTCATTGTTAACAAATGGGATCAAAAAGAGCTCCACCAAAGATCCACTTCGTCTTAGAAGCCAGGGTCAATGGCTTCATGCCCTTGCTATAGTTCCTCTTTTAGTCTATTGTATAGTCCACCTTCCCCCTAGACCATTGTAAATACGTGTATATGTGTGGAACTCAGCAATCTATAGTTCTAAGTATGTACTCTGCTTCCTTCTTAGGTCTCAAACTTCCTTCTTCCTAGATGATGATAAATTCCTGTGTAGGGCAGTGACTTAGCTTTTATTCAAAGTGGTAGTATAATACCAGAGGCAATTTGAATGCCACTGAATAGGCAACATTCTTACTGAATTCCAAGCCCATGGTCAGCTCAAGGACTTTCTAGGACATTGGAACACTGGCAAAAGCTTAGCTATATCAGAATTCAATCTTAAAAAGAACTTATAATAAGATAACACTAAAAGAGAGCATGTGGATCCATACACCAGACTAACGCTGGAATAGGGTATGAGTATATGGGTTAATGAGAACTCCAAACCTTCCATGAAACTATTTACCTCATGAGCACTTCGAGGCCTCTAGGCGTGTCAAGCTGACTCGACTGGTGTGTGTGGCAGCAGCACCCATCCACGGTCTCTGTATCAGCTCCTGCCTCTAGGTTCCTGGCCCATTTCAGTTCCTGTTCTGTCTGTCTTCAGATGATGAATAGCAATGAAGAAGTGTAATCCAAATAAGTCCTACCCTCCCCAACTTGTGCTTGGGTTATAGTTTTTGGTGACAGCAATAGAAACATTAAGACATTCAACATTACATATGTGATGGCCTGTCTAAAATCTGTAGATCCAGTGAAGTTAGATATAGAGGAAGGGACTTGGGTACATACATGGATGCCCATGGTATGGAGAAATAGAATGGATTTTATTAGTGGACAAAGGTGGACAAGAAGGAGAAGATCAGGTGGCATGGTGGAGGGAGATGGGGTTGAATAAGGAAATGCAGAAAGAGATATTTGAAAGAGAACTATTTGATGAATGATGACTGAAAGGGGGAGGAACTGGAGAGGATGGGAGGTAGTAAAAGAACCGTGGAGAGTAAAATTTGGGGGGACTGTAAGCAGGGACTATTAAATGAGAAATTAATATTATTTTTAATTTTAGTAGAATATTATGCATGGCAGAGGGGCTCCAAGGAATGTACATTTTACCTCCAAAATACTGGGCTTTGACGGATTCTTGGTGAGGTGAAACACTTAAAAGCTCTTACCACTCTTAAACACTTAAAAGCTGGTACCACTCTGTTACCACTCATGCTGTTGTAGAGTTTCTCTCTACTTGCTGCCCTCACATCACATCCCTCATAATCTATGGATTGTATGAAAATTTAAGGGGCGTTCCAGCCCCTCTCTGGGCAATATCATTGCCACCCACAGTGTTATTTAGATTCAACTTTCTCAAGGATTGAAGCTGATGCAGATTAATACTTCAACCAGGATCTTGCAAAGAATTACTACAAAAAACAAGCCTTTTTGTTTGTTTGTTTTTTCAAAGTCAGGCTGGTGTTCAGATGATTATTATTTCCTTGTACCTATTTCGTCATCCTGATTCCTGATATGATTTAAGAAAAACATGGTTAATGAACAGATGTGCACCCTGAGGATTCAGGGTATTCAGTAGAAAGGGATGATAGGTTTTTATATAAAAGTTTACTTTTGTGATTCTTTTAAGATTTTTGAAGGATTAATTTTTGAGATAGATAAAAACTAATCCTTTCTGTATAACAGCAAATTTCAGTCTACCAATAAGAGAAACTGGCTGAAAAAAAATTTCCTTACTTGCTTACAACTTGTTAATCTGTAACAAGTTTTTTAGTTAGAAATGTGTGTTGGTTCTTGAGAATAATATTGGATATTTATAAACATAATTTATAAATAGCTCATCATAAAAGTATAGTGAGAAGATGATTTTCCTTATATATACTCATAATTATTCACTAGAAGAAAATAGAAAGTAACCAGTATAAATTTGATACTAATTGAAAGATTGTGCAGAGAAATATATGCAGTGTGAGAAAAATAAAGTTGGTGCTTTGTTCCATCCACCAAATGTGAGTATATATGGAAAGTGATTGAAGCTTTGCACTGTCCAACCAATGTCTGTGTGTGTGTGTGTGTGTGTGTGTGTGTGTGTGTGTGTGTGTGTGTGTGTGTGTGTGTGATTGTTTGTGCTTCTTATAGCTTGCTTCTTCTACCATGTATGTAAATGTGTCTTGCCTGCTTTATATGCCATCTAACCAACATCCCCTCCTTGAATCACTGAACACTCTATCACAGCTACTCTTGGAAAGACAGAGAGACAGCAAACACACAGAGCCCTACTGGGCATAACTTGAACGTGTTTGAGACCACCCACCTCCTCCAGTGACACCCTTCCTCCATCAAGGAAACACCTAGTCCAACAAGGTTACTCCTCCGAATACAGTCTATGTGCCAATTGGGAATCAATTACATTAAAACTACCACACCTACCTAGCTACATGCATGCATATATTCATGCATAAGAGATAAACAGAGAAAGAGGGTGAGAGAAATAGAAAGAGAGAGAGTGATAGGTAGATGATAGAGAAATAGATGCATACATATCTATATAAATACATTCAATCATTACTTCATACATACATACATACATACATACATACATACATGCATACATACATATATAGATGACGAATAGACAGATAATTATATGTGAAATTAATCTAAACACTAAAGACATGGTGCCCTTTAATTCACACACACACCCTGAGCATTGTTTACAATCCTCAATTAAGACATAAAGGTTGGACATTCGAACTACAAAGACATATACAAACAAACCCACAAAACCCACAATGTTCTTTGGTGTGCATAGATTTGATTAATATCTAGGATTTTCTTTTTTGTGTATATTATGAGAGATTACACCCTAAAATCTTTCTCAAACTTGTCCATTATTTTAGTTACTATTGTGTACAACCTGATACTTATAATCCACTAGATAGTAATGTTACAGAAGGTGTTTATTGTGCTGAAGATATTCAGCCATATTCCTCAGCTCCAAAATATATCTTTTAAAGACACATAGTAAGGAACGATCTTCCAAGTGACCTCAAATGAAACTGTCACCTGGTGAAAAATAACACAGCACAGGAAGAAGTTTACACATAAAATTTATATTCATGTGAATATTGGTCAAAATGATTACAATTGTAAAGTTGAATTACATAGTGGTATGTCTTTGAAACAATAGGAAAAAATGATGTGCATACATTGTGTTTTCCAAAAAGAATAGGAAATGTAAAACATTTAAGCAGTGGCATGTTGGTTTCTAATGCCAGGAGATGACTAACATAGCAACAGACTAATAATGTATCCTCTTCAAAAGTTAAAACAAAACAGCAACAACAAGAAGAGAACAACAATCACAAGGAACCATGTCATCCGTGGAATCTTCAGGAGGATGTGCAGCAATCTGAACATGTTTCCAAGGACTTTAGTAGATGTCTATCGTGTTGTCAGCCTGACAGGTTTGTGTTCAACCATCCATGTCTGTATACTAAGGTTGGAAACAACCCATCGAATATGAGTGACCTAAAGATGATGAGTTCTACTCCCCACTCTCCTTGCTGCTCTGGAGATTTCAAACCTGAGGGGAGGAATGTTATATTGATGAGAATGAGAATGCTCAATGACTCTTTGTCTACATTGTGTAAATTTGGCATCTCTTTAAGTGAAGTATAAGACCTGATTAGGCCAGAAGGTACAACTAGAGGCCTGTTGAATAAAGATGCTACTATAGAGACCCCATGTAATGAGAAAAGTCTTTCAGAAGTACACTTGGACAGAGATGGAATTTAAGATCCAATTATTCAGAAATGGCATGTAGGCACTATTGTTGGCCTTAGTGTCATACCGAGAACACACCCAACACTAATCAGAGATGTATGGCTAGTGGTCAGAAGTGAGCAGGTAATGGACATTGGGAAGAAATGAGACTCTATGAGCCATGAAAAATAGATAGGACCTCAATGGTCAGAGGGGAAATACACGAGGGCATCTTTGTGAGAAATTGGAAATCTAAAACCCCTTTGTACAGGTAAACTAGTATGTTTGGTTGGGTAGAGTTCAAATTTGCATGTTCTTTCCTTTACGTGAGAACAAAGACACAGCCTACCTCATGCAGTGGAGCCCATTCCAGGTTCTTCCTAACAGCTAGCAACTCCTCATCAGAGACTAGAGCATCTGTCCACTATAGTAAATGTGGTGCCGTATCAGGAAGCAGTCTGAGCACTCATCAAAAACCTGGCTGACAGTTCCACACTAGTTCTTCTTCTCAGGCATATGTTCATCTCCTGGGTCTAGGTATGAATGGTGAGGAGTACATCATTTTAGTTTCTGCCTTGAGGAAATGAGCTTTTGTTCTGGGCTGTACTTCTTAATGTTCGGCTCAGGTACTTTAAGCTTGGGTGGTCTGGAGGTCCATTTGGGAGTTAAAATTGGAGGGGGGTTGTCTAAGTGTCTGCATCAGAGGAGAACATTGCAAGGCCATTATTGGTCAGAAAGGCATATTTGATGACCACTTGGGGAAAATGAGATCTAAGGCCACTGGTAACTCAGAGTCAGTAGAGTGAAATCCTTTTGGTCAAAGCAGAAGGATCTGAGGCCCAATTAAATAGACTTAGTAAGTTTACTCCCACAGGGGCATATTTAGAATGTCTGAGAACCCTTTGGATATTGGTGGACTGTAGCTCTCTATTAGAACAGGGAGGGCTGGTAGATCCTTTGGCAAAAAGTGGAATATTTCAGGTATAGTCTAAAAGCCAATTCAGTAAAAGACAGTAAGTGGAATACTTTGGGTAAGGGGAGACATATGCAGTATCCCTATGTGCAGGAGAAGAATTGTTTCTGCCCGTCTCGGGATTAGTGATAGATCTAAGATTCTCTAAAATAGGAGGATGGTGATAAGAGCTTCATAGGATTGTATAGAATAGTTTTATCCTGTTATTCCTATGTCTGCAGCACTATTGATCAGAAATTGAACATTGATTGATACCTTGAGAATTATAGGACATTCCAGGTACTTACTCCTTCATCAGCTCCAAACATGAAATTACAATCAAGAATACACATCATCTGAATGTCTGTGGTAGGCATGACAACAATCTTAGAAGTCTTAGAAGAGGGTGTAATGTAGTATTTTCTGGTTTAGTGTCTTCCTTAAATATATGTCCCTCCACACATTCCTCTGCATGGAGGCCAGGATGTCTCTGTCTAAGGAAACAAAACAAAGATAGTAATCTGATTTACCCTTACCTTGACACTCTTCTGTTTGAGATTTCAGTCCAGAGTGTTCTGAAATCTCTTAGGTCAGAACAGTGCTTCCCACACCATGGAAATTAGAAGATATAGGTAGGACATACACTGGGAAGATGGTGAATCTGGGGGATTTCCTCAAACACACTGTGCTCCACACAGGTTGGAGGACTCTTTGTTGTGAATGTCTAAATCTTCTAAGTAAGATAGCGGAGGAGCTTGGGAAGTTTTGCACAGAAGTAGGATGGTTGTGCCCTTCATCAAAGAGGTAATGTGGCAAACTTCATGAGAATAAGGAAGTTGAAGCACTCTGGTCATAAGCAGCATTTCTGTGACACTTTGCAAATGTGAAATTCTAAACCTACTTGTAAGAGGGGAAAAATCTCTGGCTATTTTCAATAAATAAGAAAGACCATTTCACATTGGAGAAAATGCAAATACCTTCTGGAGAAGAGGGAGTTCCAGTATTGATTGATCAGCTTCCAAACCTTTTCTGCAGAATTTAGATAATCCACATATTTTATGTGGTGTGTGGACAGCAGGCAGCAATATTTCAGTATTCCAACAAGTTGGATGGTTATCTTTGGTCTATGAAACCTTTAGTCAGATGACATAAGAGCAAGGCCACTTTTCTTCAATGGGGAAATGTTCCCGAATATTTGTAGCAGGAAGAAGTTTGGAAATAATCTTAGACAGTTGGTATATAGCAGGCACACATAGTCAATACGACAAGATCTATTTACACTTTACAAGAGAGGGTAGGTATGTGTCCACCACTGAAAATAAAAGGAGATATTTCAGTCCAATATGGGCATTCGAGAAAGCTTTGTTGCCCAATAGACAGAGGGAAAACAGGAAATATGTATGACTAGATGTGGTGTGTCTGAGGCTCCCATAGGGAGAGGGAGAGGCACTGAAGCCCTGGCATGACTGGATGACATTTATAGACCTCTTCGACAGAGGATGTGAATTTGAGAACTGCTGGAACAAAAAGATTCATTCTGGCACCCCTTTCAAATGAGGAGTCCGATGTGAGACACAGTTAAATGGAAATTTTTGCTCTCCATCAGATAGAGAATAGTTTGGAATTCTTTCTGGTCAGAGAGGGTAATTATTGAAGACCTTTTGGACTGGAAGTGACGTTTGGGGCCTGGGGCAGGTAGAGATGATCTCAGGCCCGTCAGATTTACAAGACAGCTATTGGACCCTCATGTATACAGAAGTTACATTTGATATAAAATGGACACAAATTAGTGGTCTAAGTATTGATGTTTAGGAGTAGAAGATTAAAGCAGAATTAGAATCTGCTTAATGTCCCAAACCTCTTTAGGGTTAAGGGAGTGACCTGAATACCTAATAAATGAAAAAAAAAAAAAAAAAGAACTGACCATAAATTTCACCAAAGGAGCAGGTTGTAATTTTAAACACAAATGTAGTTACATTTACAAAAGAAATTCTGTAGACTGGTAGAACTCATTTTTAAATCCATCTAGTCCTGGACTTTTATGGTACTTTCCCTGCCATGATACCATTACCACATTTCAAGAACATGAATTCTTATATTGGTTTTCTTTTATCCCCTTCATTTAAATATGTAGGTAATATATACCTATAATTTTTTCAGTTTCTTCAAGATTTTATACTGTTTGTATTATTATTTCAGAATATTATCTTATGTTTCATTGAATTTCTTTGGTATATGTTGCACTATACATGGTTTTGTTGACTTCTGTACTGTACTGTCCTTAGCAATCTGCTCTGATCTAATCGCGTGGGACTTTACACTGCATTAGTCAGGGAAGCAAAAATCCGGTCTGAGTAGGGGCACAAGCCCCTTTCGGTCCGAGCAGCACCAGGGTAGCTAGGGCACACAGTCGGCTGACTATCGCCAGATGCCCACAATACCAGCCATGCGAACGTAAGAATTCTGAGGATTGGGATCTACCCAGCGCGGGAGCGCTTTGCCCGAACATTGGCAACAGACATCTTAGTTCCGGGACCCTGCCAAGTGTATCCTGCACAGCTCCAGAGAATACCAGAGGGCAAAAGGCAAACATAAGAATCCTACTAACAGAAATCAAGACCACTCACCATAATCAGAACACAGCACTCCCATGCCACCTAGTCCTGGGCATCCCGACACAACCGAAAAGCTAGACCCCGATTTAAAAGCATATCTCATGATGATGGTAGAGGACATCAAGAATAACTTTAATAACTTACTTAAAGAAATACAGGAGAACACTGCTAAAGAGTTACAAGTCCTTATAAAAAACAGGAAAACACATCCAAACAGATGATGGAAATGAACAAAACCATACAAGACCTAAAAAGGGAAGTAGACACAATAAAGAAAACCCAAAGTGAGGCAACGCTGGAGATAGAAACCCTAGGAAAGAAATCTGGCACGATAGACACGAGCATCAGCAACAGAATACAAGAGATGGAAGAGAGAATGTCAGGTGCAGAAGATTCCATAGAGAACATCGGCACAACAATTAAAGGAAATGGAAAATGAAAAAAGATCCTAACTCAAAACATCCAGGAAATCCAGGACACAATGAGAAGACCAAAACTACGGATAATAGGAGTGAATGAGAATGAAGATTTTCAACTCAAACGACCAGCAGACTTCTTCAACAAAATTATTGAAGAAAACTTCCCAAACCTAAAGAAAGAGATGCCCATGAACATACAAGAAGCCTATAGATCTCCAAATAGACTGGACCAGAAAAGACATTCCTCCCGACACATAATAATCAGAACAACAAATGCACTAAATAAAGAGAGAATATTAAGAGCAGTAAGGGAGAAAGGTCAAGTAACATATAAAGGCATACCTATCAGAATTACACCAGACTTTTCACCAGAGACTATGAAAGCCAGAAGAGCCTGGACAATGTTATACAGACACTAAGAGAATACAAATTCCAGCCCAGGCTACTATACCTGGCCAAACTCTCAATTATTATAGATGGAGAAACCAAAGTATTCCACGACAAAACCAAATTCACACATTACATTTCCACGAATCCAACCCTTCAAAGAATAGTAACAGAAAAAAAGCAATACAAGGACGGAAATCACGCCCTAGAACAAGCAAGAAAGTAATCCCTCAACGTTTCTTAGAGGGAAACTCATAGCGCTGAGTGCCTCCAAGAAGAAACAGGAGAGAGCACATACTAGCAGCTTGACAAAACATATAAAAGCTCTAGAAAAAAAGGAAGCAAATTCACCCAAGAGGAGTAGATGGCTGGAAATAATGAAACTCAGGGGTAAAATCAACCAAGTGGAAACAAGAAGAACTATTCAAAGAATTAACCAAACGAGGAGTTGGTTCTTTGAGAAAAATCAACAAGATAGATAAACCTTTAGCTAGACTCACTAGAGGGCACAGGGACAATATCTTAATTAACAAAATCAGAAATGAAAAGGCAGACATAGCAACAGATCCTGAAGAAATTCAAAACACCATCAGATCCTTCTACAAAAGGTTATAGACATGAAACTGGAAAACCTGGATGAGATGGACAAATTTCTAGACAGACACCAGGTACCAAAGTTAAATCAGGATCAATTTAACGATCAAAACAGTCCCATATCACCTAAGGAAAGAGAAGCAGTCATTAATAGTCTCCCAACCAAAAAAAAAAAAAAAAAAAAAAAAAAGCCCAGGGCCAGATGGGTTTAGTGCAGAGTTCTACCAGACTTCAAAGAAGATCTAATCCCAGTTCAGCACAAACTATCCCACAAAATAGAACTAGAGGGAACTCTATCCAACTCATTCTATGAAGCCACAATTACACTGATACGTAAACCACAGAAAGATCCAACAAGTTAGAGAATTTCAGACCAAATCGATGCAAAAATCTTCAATAAAATTCTTGCTAACCAGATCCAAGAACACATTAAAGCAATCATCCATCCTGACCAAGTAGGTTTCATCCCAGGGATGTAGGGATGGTTTAATATATGAAAATTCATCAATGTAATCCATTATATAAACAAATTCAAAGACAAAATCAACATGATCTTCAAGTTAGATGCGGAAAAAGCATTCGACAAAATCCAACACCCATTCATGATAAAAGTCTTGGAAAGATCAGGAATTCAAGGCTCATACCTAAACATGGTAAAAGCAATCTACAGCAAACCAGTAGTCAACATCAACGTAAATGGTGAGAAGCTGGAACAATCCCACTAAAATCAGGGACTAGACAAGGCTGCCCACTTTCTCCCTACCTCTTCAACATAGTATTTAAAGTCCTAGCCAGAGCAATTGAACAACAAAAGGAGATCGAGGGGATACAAATTGGAAAATATAAAGTCAAAATATCACTTTTTGCCGATGATATGATAGTATATATAAATGACACTAAAAATTCCACCAGAGAACTCCTAAGCCTGATAAACAGCTTAAGTGAAGTAGCTGGACATAAAATTAACTTAAACAAGTCAATGGCCTTTCTCTACACAAAGGACAAACAGGCTGAGAAAGAAATTAGGGAAACAACACCCTTCTCAATAGCCATAAATAATATAAAATACCTAGGTGTGACTCTAACTAACGAAGTGAAAGATCTGTATGACAAGAACTTCATGCCTCTGAAGAAAGAAATTAAAGAAGATCTCAGATTATGAAAAGATCTCCCATGCTCATGGATCAGCAGGATCAATATAGTAAAAGTGGTTATCTTGCCAAAAGCAATCTACAGATTCAATGCAATCCCCATCAAAATTCCAACTCAATTCTTCAACGAATTAGAAAGAGCAATCAGCAGATTCATGTGGAATAACAAAAAACCTAGGATAGCAAAAACTCTACTCAAGGATAAAAGAACATCTAGTGGAATCACCATGCCCAACCCAAAGCTGTACTACAGAGCAATTGTGATAAAAACTTCATGGTACTGGTATAGTGACAGACAAGTAGACCAATGGAATAGAATTGAAGACCAAGAAATGAACCCACACACCTATGGTCACTTGATCTTCAACAAGGGAGCTAAAACCATCCAGTGGAAAAAAGACAGCATTTTCAATAAATGGTGCTGGCACAACTGGTTGTTATCATGTAGAAGAATGTGAATCGACCCATTCCTCTCTCCTTGTACTAAGGTCAAAATTAAGTGGATCAAGGAACTCCACATAAAACCAGAGACACTGACACTTATAGAGGAGAAAGTAGGGAAAGGTCTTGAAGATATGGGTACAGGGAAAAAAATTTCTGAATAGAACAGCAATGGCTTGTGCTTTAAGTTCAAGGATTGATAAATGGGACCTCATGAAACTGCAAAGCTTCTGCAAGGCAAAAGACACCTTCAATAAGACAAAAAAAGACCACCAACAGATTGGGAAATAATCTTTATCTTTCTTATTCCGATAGGGGACTAATATCCAATATATATAAATAACTCAAGAGGGTGGACTCCAGAAAATCAAATAGCCCCCTTAAAAGATGGGGCTCAGAGCTGAAAAAAGAATTCTCATCTGAGGAATACCGAAAGGCTTAGAAACACCTGAAAAAATTTTCAACATCCTTAATCATCAGAGAAATGCAAATAAAAACAACCCTGAGATTCCATCTCACACCAGTCAGAATGGCTAAGATCAAAAATTCAGGTGAAAGCAGATGCTGGTGAGGATGTGGAGAAAGAGGAACACTCCTCCATTGTTGGTGCAATTGCAAGCTTGTACAACCGCTCTGGAAATCAGTCTGGCGGTTCCTCCAAAAATTGGACATAGTACTACCAGAGGATCCCGCAATACCTCTTCTGGGCGTATATCCAAAAGATTTCCCAAGGGGTAAGAAGGACACATTCACCACTATGTTCAAAGCAGCCTTATTTATAATAGCCAGAGGCTGGAAAGAAGCCAGATGTCCCTCAACAGCGAAATGGATACAAAAAAATTGGTACATTTACACAATGGAGTACTACTCAGCTATTAAAAAGAATGATTTCACAAAATGCCTAGGCAAATGATTGGACCTGGAGGGCATCATCCTGAGTGAGGTAACCCAATCAAAAAAGAACTCAAATGAAATGTACTCACTGATAAGTCGATACTAACCCAGAACTTAGTATAGCGAGCAATAAGGTACAATATGTAAAACATATGAAACTGAAGAAGAATTAAGACCAAAGTGTGGACACTTTGCTCATTCTTAGAACTGGAAACAATTACCCATGTAAGGAGTTACAGAGACAAAGTTTGGAGCTGAGACAAAAGGATGGTCCATCTAGAGACTGCCATATCCAGGGATCCATCCCATAATTAGCCTCCAAGCGATGACACCATTGCATACACTAGCAAGCCTTTGTTGCAAGGAAGGTGATATAGCTGTCCCTTGTGAGACTAAGCCAGGGCCTAGCAAACACAAGTGGATGCTCACAGTCAACTATTGGATGGATCACAGGGCCCACAATGGAGGAGATAGAGAAAGTATCCAAGGAGCTAAGGAGATCTGCAACCCTATGGGAGGAACAACGTTATGAACTAACCAGTACCCCAGAGCTCTTGACTCTAGCTGCATATGTATCAAAAGATGACCTAGTCGGCCATCACTGGAAAGACAGGCCCATTGGTCAGGCAAACATTATATGTCCCAGCACAGGGGAATGCCAGGGCCAAAAAATGGGAATGGGTGGGTAGGGCAGTGGGGGGGGGGACTTTTGAGATAGCATTGGAAACGCAATTGAAGAAAATACATAATAAAAAATATTAAATTGAGAAGTACTCAAAATAATTCAGCAAAAATCAGGAACAAGAAAAGGCTGTTCAGTCTCTGCAAATCTATTTAATACAGTACTTGATATTCTAGTTAGAGGAATAAGACAACTGAAGAGGATCAAGGAGATACAAATTAGAAAGGAAGAAATCAAAGTATCAGTATTCATAAGATAGCATAGTCAAATAATTCCAACAGTGCTACCAGATGATAATTAACTTGAGCACAGATGATAAACACCTGGAGCAACGTGTCTAGATTCAAGATTAATTAATTAAGTAATTATAAATAAATAAATAAATAAATAAATAAATAAATAAATAAATAATAAGAAGAAGGTGCTGGAAGAGTGTGACCCAGTTTGGCAGTTCTCTGGTTCCAGGGCAACAAAATTAACATAAAAAAGTTAGTAGGTAATAACCAGGATTGTCAGTGGGAGGTTGATTAACCACATAGAGGCTAGAAAGTGGCGCAACTGTTACACTGTTTAAAGCATAACAAAATATAAAATTTCTGTGAGTTATTTTCATAAGGGAGTGCAAATCATTGGGGCAGGAAACATAAACATGCCACTATGATATATACATAAAAATATTGTTACACTGAATATAATAAAAAAATAAGTTCCAGAGAACTATTGAATTTTGTACTTGTTATACTTAATATTATCATATACATATACAGTGAGTTAATTGTCAATATTCTTTAAACTCATTATAAAATACCATAACTGTATCAAGTAATAGATGATATTTCAATAGTTGTAATCAGTTCATTATTATTTATACATATAAAACATGTATAAGACATACATTTGTGACATACACCTTAATAAAAGAATGGTAATACAAATTTTACAAATATTACAGAACTCTGCCTATGTATTCTGGATGCTCTTAAATGCATATTAATACAAAAAACAGCCAAGAATCACTGCTATTGAAAAATTAAAGTTGTAGTACAATTTACCCTATTGATCCATGAAACTCATTGTACTATAGAAGACATATTTCATAATGTACAAAATAGGTGAATTAGAGTGTTTTAATTACTTTTCTGTTGTCACAATAAGACACTGTGGCAAAAACAGCTTACAAATAAAGAGTTTATTAGGGGTTTATTCTTGGTTTCAGCGGCTTGGAATCCATGGTCATCATAATGGAAATCATAGCAGCAAGTAGACCCACATGGTATTGGGATAAAAATTTGAAGGCAGACAGAGTAATCTAACCAGGAATTGTAAAAGCTTTTACATCCCAAATCCCATCCACAGTGACACAACTTCCTCAACAAGGACATATCACCTAATTATTCCTAAAAATATACACTAACATGGGATCAAGTACTCAAGTATTTGAGCCAAATGAGATCATTCCCATTCAAAGAAGCCCCCAAAGCATACTTATTTTGTTTTTCAGATCATCTGTTAATGTGTTTCTTTATTGTCTGTTGTGGTGTTTACTTTTAATTGTTATCTTGACACAAATTAGAATCATTTGATAAAGCAATCAAAATTGTGTGGATAAGACTGACATATGGGCCACGCATGGTGGCACACACATTTAATCCCATAACTTTGAAGGCAGAGGCGGGCAGATTTCTGAGTTCAAGGCCAGCCTGGTCTACAAAAGGCGGTCCAGGACAGCAAGGAATATACAGAGAAACCCTGGAACCAAACAAACAAACAAACAAACAAACAAACAAAAAACAAAAACAAAAACAAACAAACAAACAAACAAAAAAGACTGACATATGTTTGTGAGGAACTTTCTTGATTATTAGTTGATGCAGGAAAACTCACCCTGAATATAGTTGACACAATTTTTTATTTGGGCTGTGGACACTTCTGTGAATGTAAAAAGTAGCTAAGTCACAAGAACATAAAAGGATATACTCATTTCTCAATCCTTCTGAATGCAGACATGTGACCATCTGCCTAGGCAACTTTCATTAGATAAAAAGTGAAAAATTGTAACTTCTAATTACAAGACAAATTAAGCCTTTCTCCCTAAGATGGTTTGTTTAGAGCATTTTATTGTAGTAATAGAAATAAGAATGGAAGACTCATAAAGTAACAAGACATATTTATAAGTTCTCATCATGTACTTTTCACGTTCTGTGACATTTTTTACACACAATAATTTCTACACACCCTTTGATTAACATGGATGTTTGCTGAAATTATAAACAAAAAGTCTAGACCAACTTCAGGCACCCCAGGTAACATTCCACTCTAGGCTCTAGGCTCACCAACTCCCCTTCAAGTATTTTGAACAATTATAAAGTGCAACCCATGACCTGACTCCATATTCCTTCTCACAACCTGAGCTGAAGATCTCTGCTTTTTCTTTTTTTTTTGGAGGCCCTATCTAGGGAACCCAGAGGTAATGTTGACACCCAAAACCTCAGAAGACAGAGGAGTCACAAAACTCTCAGTAAAGACACCCTCCTGGACCTGAAGACTTCCTGGTCACTAGAACCTCAAGGCATTAACACCAGAAAACCTGGAGGAAACAGAGATCAAGGGAATAAAAACATCAACAAAACAAAACAAAAATCCATGCATCTGACAATTACATATGTAGAAATCAATATATAAACCTGTAATAATCTCAAATTTCAAGTAGCTAGAGGACAATCTAAGAACACACTCTACAACAATTTGGGAAACCTGACAGCACTTAGCCACAGATGCCTTACTGTAGAACACTCTGGCTGTTCCAACATAGGTGAAGCACAAGAAAATGATCTTAAATCCAATTTTATGGAGATGGTAGATGTCTTTAAAGAAGAACTGCATAAGTCCCTTAAAGAAATAGAGGCTGCACAATGAAACAGTTGAAGTAATTGAATAAACTGTTTAAGACATGAAAGTGGAAATAGAGACAATAAAGAATGAAAAAAGTCGCTAGGAGAGAGAAAATGTAATGAGTGACTTTCTGAAGATAGTCCAACATTTTGGACAGATGTGATGGATCTCTGAATTGCAAGGCCTTCATACATTTCATTTGAGGATTTGATCATTCCTCTAAGTATTCTAGAGTATAATTTTCCCTGGCATATAGCCCATCCTATTGGATGCAGATCAACAAACATGTACTCTCTTGTAGTAATGCTATGTAAATAAATTAATGATTTCTTACTACTTTATATATTTTTATAGAATTACTAAATGTACATAAGTAATTTTGAGCTCTTTATTGAAAAGCTGCAGTTGAAGTTCTGTAAGACTTCTTGTGTCACAGACTAATTGCATCAGGATAAAATGCAGGCTTAGAACAAATTTATAATCAGAGAAACTATTCCTTCTATGATAGATGTGAATGCATTATCTGATACGTATTTACACAACCTTAGAATGAACAATTTCTAGGACGTTCAAAGACAAAAGATAAAATATTGACTAAGTTTATCTGTACAAAACTTTAAAATGAATGAGACACTAGGCAGATGATTGACCCCCTTGACATAAAATTTAGTTAAAACTTGTATGAACTTGTGGAGTTACTAGCAGCTAATGAATATATAATTAATAACCAATCACAAGGGACTTGCAGGTAAACATTCTTCCTGACATTCCTTATTTGATTTATTGACTTGTATTAATGTTGTGAACTTGCTAGTACCTTTAAAAAATAGAAGCTTGGAATACCATATTATCATGTATCCTGAGAAAGTGTAAGAATTGAATACAATAGGAAATAGGTTCCCCCTTTTCTCTCTCTCCTAGAAATAAAGTCTAAAGCCTTCTTTTGAAGTGCGTACTTTTTCTTGTGAATGTGAATTTCTCTGGCTACACAAGTTTAAGGAACATTTAGCACCGAGCAAGGAGGGCACTGTGTCCTAACTCAATACTCCACTATTAAACCTCTGGTATTAATCATCAAAGGTGTGCAAATTTAACCACAAAATAAGCCAGAAAGTTTTAAGCTTCCAGAAGCCATCAGCTTTCAACCATCAGGGCAATTAGAAGAAAATTTAAAAAGGAAAGAGGAATTAAAGATTTTCTAGAACTCAATGAATTGCACAAAATTCCAAGTAAATGGGGTACAATGAAAACAGAGCTAAGATGAAGGTTCATAGTTATGAGTGTCTTCATAAGAAATTGTACAGATCTCATACTCACCAATTAACAACATGTCAGAAAGTTCTAGTACAAATAGAAGCACAGCCACCAAAGATAAATAGACAGCAGGAAATAATCAAACTCAAAACTAAAATCAATAAAAAAATCAAAGAGAACAAGACAAAGAATCAGGCAACAAATATTTGGTTCTTTGAGGAAATCATCAGGATGGACAAAACTTTTTTCAAAACTAAATAAAAGAAAGAGAGCGAAAGCATACAAATTAACAAAATTAGAAATGAAGAGGAAGACATAACAACAGGCACCTAGATCATTGTGTTTCACTTCAAACCCTGTACTCCAGAAACATGGAAAACCAAAATAGAAAAAAAAAGGACAATTTTCTCAATACATACAATTTGGTAAACTGAATAAAGATCAACTTCAATAGTCCTATAGCCAAAGGAAATATAACCTATCATTTAATATCTCCCAAACAAAACCAGACAAGGTCAGATGGTTTTAGAGCAGGATTATACCATACTTTCAAAAAAGTGCTAATACTGGTACACAAATTATTTCACTAGATAAAAACAGAAGGAAAAATGACAAATTTTACTTTATGGGAATACAGTCAATGTGATACTTAAGTCCCACAAAGACTCAACAAAGAAAGAGAATTTCGGACCAATTGCCCTTATAAACTTCGATTTAAAAATACTCAATATAATACTTGTAAACAGAATTCAAAGATATATGAAAAATATCACCCCTATAATGAAGTAGAGTTCATTTTACATATGCAGGGATGGATCAACATACCAAACTCTTTCATTGTAATCTACCATGTAAGCAAACTAAAAGGAAAAAATACCACAAGATTTTCATAGTCAATGTTGAAGAAGACTCCAAAAAAATCCAACACTCTTTGATGATAAATTCTTAAAGAGATGAGGGATACATGTCACATGCTTGAACATAATAAAGCCAATACATTGAAAGCTGACACCCAATATCAAATTAAATGGAGAGAAAAAAATATTCCCTAAAAAGCAATAATATGGTAAAAGTATATATTCTCTGTATCTATTCTGTATAGCACCTGAAGTTTTAGCAACAATACGGAAAGGAAGAAGATCAAGGTACACAAATTGAAAAGGAAAAAGTCAAACTATTGCTATTCAGATACAGTAGTATACATAAGTGACATGATGCAAAATTAACTGAAAATAAACAGTATACTTCCTATAAACAGTCTCTCTTCCTATTAATGCCAGATAAGGCCATCCTCTGCTACATGTGCACCTGAAGCCACGGGTCGCTCCATGTGTTTATTTCGTTGGAGCTTTAGTTCCTGAGAGCTCTGAGGAGTCTGGTTGGTTGATATTGTTGTTTTTCCTATGATATTACAAACCTCTTCAGCTCCTTCAGTCCTTCCCCTAACTTCTACATTGTGGTCCCAAAGCTCATTCTAATGGTTGACTGCAAGCATCCACATCTGTATCAGTAAGGATTTGGCAAAGTCTCTCAGGAAACATTTATATCAGGCTCCTCTCAGCAAGCATTTGTTGGCATCAGCAATAGTGCCTGGGCTTAGTGGCTGCATATGGGATATATCCCCATGTGAGGCAGTGTCTGGATGGCTTTTCCTTCAGACTATGCTCTACTCTTTTTCCCTGTATTTCCTTTCAACATGAACAATACTGGGTCAAAATTTTTGAAAATGGTAGGGGACCCATCTTTCAACCAGACCCAATTCCTAACCTCTGGATATGGTTTCTATAGGTACGCTCTCCCCCTTGTTGGGGATTTCACCTAATGTCATCCCCGTAGGGTCCTGTGATCCTCTTGTTTCCTGGAATCTGGAACTTTCTGTTGGCTTCCCCCAGTTCCCTATCCCCAGTTTCAAGCTGTACTAAAGAGAAGAAGCGATAAAGACTGCATGGTATTGGCATAAATACAGATAGGTTGATCAATAAATTGATGTGAAGACACAGAATTGAATCCGTACCTATGAACACTTGATTATAACAAGACGCCAAAACTCTACAGTGGAATAGATGAAACATTTTCAACAAATGATGCTGGTAGTAATGGATATCTGCTTGTAGAATACTACAAGTAAATCCATATCTATTACCCTTCAAAAAAGTCAAGTCCAAATGGATCAACTATCTGATCAAGAAACCCTGATATACTAAATCTGATAAAAGAGGAAGTGGAGAATAACCTTGAAATCTTTGGCACAGAAGATGACTTCCTAAACAGAACTCTAGTAGTTCAGCCACTAAGATCAACAATTACTAAATGAAACCTCATTAAACTGAAAATATTTTTTAAGGCATGGGGCACTGCCAATAGAACAATATGTCAGCTTACAGAATGGCTTAACCAACCCTATATCTGACAGAATGTTGATATCCAAAATATATAAAGAACTCAACAAATTAAACATCAACAAAGCAAATAATACATTAAAAATGGGGAACAGTGCTAAGCAAAGAATTCTTGATAGAGGAATCTAATGGATGAGAAGCACTTAAAGAAATGTTCATTATCCTTAGTCATAAGGTAAATGCAAAATGATATGACTCTGAGATTTTATTTTACAAACATCAGAATGGCTAATATCTAAGACTTAAATGACAGCACATTCTGCCTCAGGGACAAAGACAGACAACACATCAGAGTAAAAGGTTAGAAAACAATTTTCCAAGCAAATGTTCTGAAGAAAAAAGCTGGAGTAGCCATTCTAATATCAAACAAAATCGACTTCCAGAAGAAAGTTATCAAAAATTCAAGAAAGGACATCACATTAAGTTGAGGTTGTGGAAGTAATGGAAGACACCTTCATTGCTGGTACAAATGTAAACTTGTACAACAACTTTGGAAATAAATTTGGTGGCGTCTCAGAAAATTGGGAGTATTTGTATCAAAAAACAAAAAAAACAAAAAAAACAACAAAAAAACAAAACAAAACCAAAAACAAACAAACAAACAAACAAAAACAACAACAACAACAACAAAAAACCAGCTATAACACTCCTAGGTATATACCAAAAGAAAACTCCATCCTACCACTATAAGAGTACTTACTAAATTATGTTCATAGAGACATTATTCATAATAGACAGAAAATGGAAACAACGTAGATATCCCTCAATCACAAAAAGAATAAAGAAATGTGGTACACTTACACAGTGGAATACTTCACAGCTATTAAAAACAAAGATAATTTGAAATTTGTACAAAAAATAGATGGCACAAGAAAATATCACCATGAGTGAGGTAACCTAGACCCACATAGGCAAACATTGTATATATTCACATATAAGTTGGTACTGATTATAAAGGATAACCATGTTGTAATCCAAAGATGCCAACAATGATATCTCACTGAGATTGGAATATAGACTAGGCATTTTCATTGGACATGGGACTAGCACTGGACAAGAGTTTGCGTTTGGATGCAAACCAGAAGGATCATGAGGGGAAAGAATTGAGGGAGGGAGTACTGGAAGAGACAACTGGTTTGGGGGAATTCATCTCTGGAATGAGCTAGAAACCTACAGAAATAGAAATTCCTCAGAATCTAAGACAGTGAATTGAGGGTAACAGTAACTAACCCTCTTTGCAATGGGTAATATGAAGCCTGAAATGTCCATCTCCTGTACCCAGGCAAGATTTTCAATGGAGGGAATGGGACACCAGTCCTACTATAAAAACTTCATCCTCCAATTTCTCCTGCCTGCAAGATGTGCAGGGGTAAAGTTAGAACAAATATTGAGGGAATGGCAAACCAATGACTGGACAAGCTTGAGACATATTCCAAGAAATAGAGCACATCCTTGATATTGTTAACAATGTTCTGCTATACTGGCAAATAGGAGCCTAGCATAATTTTCATGAGAAAGACTTCAACTAGCAATTGATGGAGGCATATGCAAGAACCACAGCCAAAATTTCATTTGACTCTAGTGGATCTGTGAAAAGGAAGAAGGTTTACTGTAGTCAAGGAGGTCAAGGAAACCACAAGAAAATTAACAATATCAACTTACCTGAGTTCTTGGGGCCACATAGACACTGAGCCATTCATGAGAATGACCTTGGCCCTTGGTACATATGTAAAATTTATGTAGCTTGGGATTCATGTGGAACCCTTAACAATGTGAGAACAGTCTCTCCCTGTCTCTGTAGCCTGCCTTTGAGACATTTTCAGCTGATTGAGCTGCCTCTTCTAGCTTTAATAGGAGAGGATGTTCCTAAGTGTAATTTGATATGACAAGGCAGTTTTATATCCATAGGAGGTCTCTCCTTTTCTGAAGAGAAATAGAGGAGGAATGTATGTGGGGAAGGTGAGCTCCTGGGAAGGACTTCAAGAAGAGGAGGGAGGTGAAGCTATATTTGAGATGTATTTTCTGATTACAGTTTCCCCTAACAGTTACTCCTTCAGGTTCCTTCCCACTTCTCCTCTAATCCAGATTCCAACTGTCTGTCACTTTTTAGGAAACAAATATTTATCTAAAGAATACTAATGAAATAAACCAAACTAACTGAATAGGACAAAACAACGAAAGAAAATAAACAAATGCACACACACACACACACACACACACACACAAACAAAAAACAAAAAAAAAACATATATAGATAAAGAAACACAAATTCAAATACTCTATCTAATCAAAACCCCAAACCAGAAAACATAATATACACAAAGAACCTGTATGATAGGAAAGCAAACAAACAAAATACCCAAAGTTAACTTTCTTAGACAAAGAGGCTCTAAAGATGCTGTCTTACTTAGGGTTTTACTGCAGTGAACAGGCACTAAGACCAAGGAAAGCCTTATAAAGGACAACATTTAATTGGAGCTAGCTTACAGGTTCAGATGTTCAGTCCATTATCATCAAGGTGGGACATGGCAGCATCCAAGCAGGCATAGAGTTGGCACAGCTGAGAGTTCTACATCTTGATCTGTAAGGCTGCTAGTGGAAGACTGACTTCCTCACAGCTAAGATGAAGGTATTAAGCCCACACCTATAGTGACACACCTACTCCAAGACCACATCTCCTAATAGTGCCATTCCCTGTGCCAAGCATATACAATCACAGATATCATTAAGTGGAATCCATACTCAACAATGCTTGAATGGCCAAGAACCTGAAACTAGAAATGCCAGGGATCTAGAGAAAGACCAAATACTACTATTCTACTAAAGGAGTATAGCAGTTAAATGACTCCTGTTGACATTTTGCTATACTCACAGGTCTGTATATTGCTCATTCATCATCACAGAAGTATCCTCATGCAGCAGATGGAAACAAATACAGAGACTTGCAGCCAGATAATATGCAAAGTCTGAGGGACCTTCTAACATTCAGTCCTACAAGGGAGGTCACCATCAAATCTCCACCTCAGTGTTCAGGAAACAGTGTAATAAAAGACAGAAACAGTGTAGGATTATAAAAACTATCTTGATTGTAACTACTAGAATTTAGTCCTAGCTACACACTTTTATTAAAAAACTAACATCAATGAAATTTATATTTTAGAGTTGTTTCTACAACAGAACAAACGATCTACATTTGGGGTTGGTCTTCCTATCTCACATAATCAAATCAGGAAAAAAAATTCCTCACAGGTGCCCCAAATTCTCAGAGTTTTAGTGAATTCCTAATATTATCAGGGTTACAACCAAGACTAGCCATCATAAGTATACCTCTTGTCAATAAGACATACAATCATATCTCCTTATATTATATTAATTTCCAAAAAAAAGCAATAGTTATGCCTAGCATAGTATCCTATATCCAATATACAACTGCAAATAAAGTATATGAATTTCCAGGGCAGAATCATGCTTAACATGAGATAAAATTCCATATACAACTACAATCATATTTTATCTTTTAGAATAGATTACAATTTCTTAATTGTAACACCATATAAAATCAAATTCAAAGCATTGTTTACTTTCAAAATACACTGACATGATTGTACATTCTCATTCAAAATAAGAGTAAAAGAAACATAAACAGGAAATATTGGGAAAATCAATATCAAATCTAGCTAGACAAACCTCAAATCCTAAATTTATGTACATTGTGGCATAAAAAGCTCTTCCTATCTAGTTACATGACTACAATATATTTCTCTGTCTTGGGCTGGTTCCATTCTTTGTGTGTAGCTTTTTTTGAGAGATATCGCACAGCTGTGGACCTTCTTACATCCTGATTGCTATATCACAAGATAGGCTTCCCTTTCATACCTTCACAAAAAGCCTCTCTAGGCATCTATTCAGGGACTTCGCTGCAACCTGGATGCCCTCAGTGGCTTTCCATAACCACGTAGGAAGACTCCATGGCTCTTTTACTTCTGTATCCTTCATTAATCTGATGAAAGAACTACATGGTGGATGTTGCCAAGTTCTTTTGCCTGCTTTAGATAGAACCTGCCTGCTTCCTTGAATATTTTTTCATAAATTTTATATGTTGTTTTTCTGCTATAAACAGATCAATCCTTGGGACATTTCTTTGCACAAGTTGCAGGATTAGATTGGTGGATACTCACCTCGAGGAAACAATTCCCTTTATTACATTACTCCTTATATCTTTCAACACTAGCTATGGCTCCCACAAAAAAATTTTCTGGTGCTCTTTTTTTCTCCAAACTTAAATTCTAGCTCATCCCTTAAAGAATGAGTACAATCAGGAAAACAAAAGTCAAGAAGCATTAGCGATGTGGGAATAAAGTACAGCTGTACTGCTGGTGGGTGCTTAAGTTGGTACATCCAGGATAAAATCAGTGTGTAATTTGCTAAAAATATCTAAAAATAGAACTAACTGGTGACTCACCTATATCACACTTGAGTGTAGAAAAGATAGCATGGTTATCTAGTGATGCTCAGTCATTTTTGTTGATTTTGTTTTCAAAAAAGGAGATGCAATCAGCTGTAACTAAATTTTATATGGAATTTGAAAATACTATATAGTAAATTCGTTAAGTCAGGCCTATAAAGAGAAATGCTACGTGTCTGTAATCACATTTGGTCTACCTTCAACTATTAGATTTTATGTTTAACTTGGAGTATCTGTGGAGATAAGGAACCCGAAAGTGGCACATGGCATGGAAGAAAGGATGAAGCCTTTAGGGAAGGAGGGAATGACAGAACACATGCAACATAGTAGGAGGAGGAAACATTAGAGATTACAAGTTTAGATAAGCATGAGTATAGGATTATGTCTGTTATTCCCATACGGAATGCCACATTTTAGGAAGTTTATTTAAAATATTACATTTAAGTGGCATTACTCTTGGTTACAGTCCAAAACTTGATACTACAACACTTTCTGAAGAAACCACATACTCGAGTAATAGAACATGAATAAATAATGTTATAAACAATCTTGAAATTTAATTCTTAGGGCTTGCTGTTATATAGTGGCAGAATGTTCTGTTTATGCTACTAGCAGAGAAAGTAATCAAGCATATTCCACATCTGTGATCCCTGACAACAAGATTAGTGACTCATTTGAAATATACTGTGTACATATATATCATCTAGGTTTAAAGTAATATATTCCTGTTGTCTATTTTTCTGTGTTTACTTCTAGATCATAGGAACTATTTTACTGTTACCTAGAACTGATTTTAGAACGAGGTCAGAATACTTTGTCTTAATAATTTCATGCCTACCTAAACATAAATACACAATATTGTTTAAAAAATAATAATTATGAATATTTTCTACCTGCATTGGGTAGTTCCATAATAAGTTCGTATTTCAAACTACTGATTAATAATATGAAACAAAAAATGTTAAATTTTAGGATAGATAGTTATAATACTTCATAAAGTTGTCAACAAATTACACAGGGAAGGAGAAATAGAATACATCGTTTTCTCCACGTATGGTTATTGATTTTGACCAGGTATAGTAGCCTGGGTTGGCATTTGAGTTCTCTTAGTGTCTGTATAACATCTGTTCAGGCTCTTCTGGCTTTCCTAGTCTCTGGTGAAAAGTCTGGTGTAATTCTGATAGGCCTGCCTTTATATGTTACTTGACCATTCTCCCTTACTACTTATAATGTTCTATCTTTTTTTAGTGAATGTGTTTTTCTGATTATTATGTGTTGGGAGGAATTTCTTTTCTGGTCAAGTCTATTTGGAGTTCTGTAGGCTTTTTTTATGTTCATGGGCATCTCTTTCTTTAGGTTTGAAAAGTTTTCTTCTATAATTATTTTGAAGATATTTGCTGCCCCTTTAAGTTGAAAATCTTCATTCTCATCAATTCCTATTATCTGTAGGTTTGGTCTTCTAATTGTGTCCTATATTTCCTGGATGTTTTGAGTTAGGATCCTTTTGCATTTTGCATTTTCTTTGATTGTTGTGCTGATGTTCTCTATGGAATCTTCTACACCTGACATTCTCTCTTCCATCACTTGTATTCTGTTGCGGATGCTTGCATCTATGGTTCCAGATATCTTTCCTAGGGTTTCTATCTCCAGCGTTGCCTCACTTTGGGTTTTCTTTATTGTGTCTACTTCCCTTTTTAGTATGGTTTTGTTCATTTACATCACCTGTTCGGATGTGTTTTCCTGTTTTTCTTTAAGGAATTCTACCTGTTTGGTTGTGTTTTCCTGTTTTTCTTTAAGGACTTGTAACACTTTAGCAGTGTTCTCCTTTATTTCTTTAAGTGAATTATTAAAGTCCTTCTTGATGTCCTCTACCATCTTCATGAGATATGCTTTTAAATCCGGGTCTAGCTTTTCGGTTTTGTTGGGGTGCACATGACTAGGTGGAGTGGGAGTGCTGTGTTCTTTATTTCTGTTAATACAATTCTTACATTTGCCTTTGGCCATCTGGTAATCTCTGGAGCTAGTTGTTATAGTTGTCTCTGGTTAGAGCTTGTACCTCAGGTGATTCTGTTAGCCTCTATCAGCAGACCTGGTAGACTACATCTCTCCTCTGAGTTTCAGTTGTCAGAGCACTCTCTGCAGGCAAGCTCTCCTCTCACGGGAAAGGTGCACAGATATATGGCCTTAAGACCTCCCTCCTGGCCGAAGAAGAAGGCCCAAAACAGGACCTGTCCTGAAGCTGAGTTGCTTTGGCCTGTCCCAGAAGGTGTTAGCTTCTGTATTCTACACTCTCACACGTCCAGAATACACTCTGTGGAGTTCTGGAACCAAGATGTCTGCAGCTGATGTTTGGGCAAAGGACTCCTGCACTGGGCAGACCCCTTTCCTCTGGCTGGGAAAGTGGCCAGATGTCTGAAGCCTGTGCAGAATACTCTATGCTGGGACCCGGAACCAAGATATCTGCTGCCGATGCTCAGTCAAAGCGCTCCCACACTGGTCGGACCCCTTTCCTCTGGCCTGGACATTTGCCAGTTGTCTGGGGCCCGAAAAGTGGGCTGCCTTAGAAGCTCTGTGGCTCCCACCTCTCCCAGAAGCTTTTGGCTTCTGTATTCCGTACTCTCACCTGTGCAGAATACACCCGGTGGGGTCCTAGAACCAAGATGTCTGTTGCAGATGCTCAGGCAAAGCACTTCTGCACCAGGCGGACCCCCTTTACTCTGGCTGGGAAAGTGGCCGGATGTCTGGGGCCTTTGCAGAATACACTTGGCAGGGACCTGGACCAGTCTTGTGCTTCTTCAGAAAATTGACATAGTACTACCAGAAGATCCAGCAACACTTCTCCTGGGCAAATACTCAGAAGATGTTCCGATGTGTAATAAGGATTCATTCTCTATGATGTTCATACCAGCCTTATTTATTTATTTTGTTAATATTTTTTATTATTACGTATTTTCCTCAATTACATTTAGAATGTACATTTAGAAAGTCTCCCATACCCTACCCCCCACTTCCCTAACCACACATTTCCATTTTTTGTCCCTGGCATTCCCCTGTACTGTGGCATATAAAGTTTGCATGTCCAACGGGCCTCTCTTTCCAGTGATAGCCTACTAGGCCATCTTTTGATACATATGCAGTCAAGAGCTCCGGGGTACTGGTTAGTTCATAATGTTATTGGACCTACAGCGTTGCAGATCTCTTTAGCTCCTTGGATACTTTCTCTAGCTCTTACATTGAGAACCCTGTGCCCCATCCAATAGCTGACTTTGAGCATCTACTTAAGTATTTGCTATGCCCCAGCCTTGTCTCACAAGAGACAGGTATATCCGGGTCTTTTCAGCAAAATCTTGCTAGTTTATGCAACGGTTTCATCGTTTGGAGGCTAATTATGGGATGGATCTCTGGACATGGCAGTCTCTAGATGGTCCATCCTTTTGTCTCAGCTCCAAACTTTGTCTCTGTAACAGTCTGGCGGTTCCTCAGAAAATTGGACATGGTACTACTAAAGTATCCCACAATACCTCTCCTGGGCATATATCCAGAAGATGTCCCAACCAGTAAGAAGGAAACCTGCTCCACTATGTTCATAGCAGCCTTATTTATAATAGCCAGAGGATGGAAAGAACTCAGATGCCCCTCAACATTGGAATGGATACAAAAAAATGTGGTAAATTTACAAAGTGGAGTACTACTCAGCTATTAAAAAAATGAATTTATGAAATTTCTAGGCAAATGGATGGACGTGGAGGGCATCATCCTGAGTGAGGTAACACAATCACAAAAGAACTCAAATGATATTTACACACTGATAAGTGGATATTAGCCCGGAAACTTAGCATACCCGAGATATAAGATACAATTTGCAAAACACATGAAACTGAAAAATGAAGACCAAATTGTGGACACTTTGCCCCTTCTTAGAATTGGAAGCAGACACCAGCCTTATTTATAATAGCCATTTGCTCAAAAGAACTCAGATGTTGCTCAACAGAAGAATATATGATACAGAATGGATACAAAAATTCTGGTACATTTAAACAATGGAGTACTATTCAGCAGTTAAAAACAATGAACTTATGAATTTCTTAGGCAAAAGAATGTATCTGAAGGATATCATCCTGAGTGTGGTAATCCAATCACAAAAGAACACATATGATATGTACTAACTTATAAGCCGATATTAGCCCTCAAACAGACTACTCAAGATACAATTTGCAAAACGAATGAAACTCGAGATGAAGGAAGACCAAAGTGTGGATACTTCTTTGGTTCTTATAATGGGGAACAAAATACCCATGGAAGGAGTTACAGAGACATTTTGGAGGTGAGAAAAAAGAAAGGACCATCCAGAGACTGCTCCACCTGGTGATGCATCCCATAGACAACCACCAAACCCAGAAAATATTGCATATGCCAGCAAAATTTTTTGACAGGACCCTGGAATAGCTATCTCCTGTGAGGCTATGCCAGTTCTTGGCATATACAGAATTGGATACTCACAGTCATCTATTGGATGGTACACAAGGCCCTTAATGTGGAATCTAGAGAAAGTACCCAAGGAGCTAAAGGGTCTGCAAACTTAAAGGAGGATCAACAATATGAACTAACCAGTAACCCCCTGAACTATGTATCTAGTTGCATGTGTGGCAGAGTATGGCCTAGTCAGCCATCAAAGAGAGGAGAGTCACTTGGTCTTGTGAAGATAATATACCCAAGTACAGGGGAATGCCAGGGCCAGGAAGCAGGAGTGGGTGAGTTGGCAAGCAGGGTAGGGGAAGGTATAGGAAACTTTGAGGATAGCATTTGAAATGTAAATGAAGAAAAATATCTAATAAAAAATGAATTAAAAAATATTAGTAAAACCTTACATTAGCACGTTAACAGCACATCCTAAAGATCTCAAACACAAAAGAAGAAATGACACCCAAAAGATGTGGTGGCAGGAAATAGTAAAACTCAGGGTGGAAAAAAAATAAAATAGAAAGAAAAATACAAATAAATTTTTGGAACAAATATTGGTTCTTTGACACGATCATTAAGATCAACAAACTATTATTCAAGTTAACTAAAATAAAAAAGATAATATCCAAATTAGCAAAATCAGATATTAAATGGGGGGACATAACAACAGACACCTGATAGGTCAGAAAGTTTCGCAAAGTGCTTCTTCCTCCTAGAAGCACACTTGCTCAACCATATTAATTGCTGCTGTATTCATAATTATCTGCAACTGGAAACAACCTACATGTCCATAAACTGAAGAATGTATAACATGTATGTTATATTTATAAAATGGAACAATACTCAGCTGTTATGAAATAGATGGAAACAGAAAAAAATAAAAAAAAATAACTAAAAACAAAAACATAACCTGAATAACGTATCCCAGTCCCAGGAAGATAAATATGCTATGTGTTGATTTATATGTTGATATTGACTGGGCTGGATAGTTTTTTGTCAACTTGCCACAAAGTAAAGTCCCCTGAGAGTAGGGAATCTCAATTGAGAAAATGTCTCCATAATATTGGTCTGTGCAGGCAAGACTGCAGGGCAGTTTCTTAATTAATGATTGATGGGTAGGATTTCTGCCAATTGTTGATACTGCCATCCATGTGCTTGTGGTTCTGAGTTCTCTATGAGAAAGCATGAAACCATGGGGAACTAACCACTAAGCAGAATGCTGCAGACACTCTGGGCCCCTTTGTCTGCGTGGAACGGATCTCTAGTCACAGGTGGGCAAAGCGTTGGATGACATGATAGACAGATACACACAGGAGAGGTTGTGTAGAATCTGAATGTAATGTGTCAAATTGAGCATCAAACTTTTTATACAGAAGAGAATAGGAAAGTTGGGTGACACACAAGCAAGGTACAAAGAGGTTACTGGATTCTTACAGAAAACAGAGGAATACAAACTCAGAAGTTCTCACAGGAAACACCTGGGATAAAATTCACTGTTAACAACTAGGATCAAAAAGAGCTCCACCAAATATCCACATAATCTTAGAAGCCAGAGTCAAGGGCTTCGTGCCCTTGCTATAGTTCCTATTTTAGTCTATTGTATAGTCCACCTTCCCCCAAGGCCATTGTAAATACGTGTATATGTGTGGAACTCAGCAATCTATAGTTCTAAGTATGTACTCTGCTTCCTCCTTAGGTCTCAAACTTTCTTCTTCCTAGATGATGATAAATTCCTGTGTAGGGCAGTGACTTAGCTTTTATTCAAAGTGGTAGTATAATACCAGAGGCAATTTGAATGCCACTGAATAGGCAACATTCTTACTGAATTCTAAGCCCATGGTCAGCTCAAGGACTTTCTAGGATATTGGAACACTGGCAAAAGCTTAGCTATATCAGAATTCAATCTTAAAAAGAACTTATAATAAGATAACACTAAAAGAGAGCATGTGGATCCATACACCAGACTAATGCGGGAATAGGGGATGAGTATATGGTTTAATGAGAAGGCCAAAACTCCAGAAAATGAGCTTCCATGAAACTCTTTGCCTCATGAGTGCTTCCAGGCCTCTCTGCCTGTCAAGCTGACTCGACTGGTGTGCGTGGCAGCAGGACCCATCCATGGTCTATGTATTAGCTCCTGCCTCTAGGTTCCTGGCCCATTTCAGTTCCTCTTCTGTCTGTCTTCAGATGATGAATAGCAATGAAGAAGTGTAAACCAAATATGTCCTACCCTCCCCAACTTGTGCTTGGGTTATAGTGTTTGGTGACAGCAATAGAAAGATTAACACATTCTACATTACATATGTGATGGCCTGTCTACAATCTGTAGATCCAGTGAAGTTAGGTATAGAGGAAGGACTTGGGTGCATACATTGATGCCCATGGTATGGGGATATAGAATGGATTTTATTAGTGGACAAAGGTGGACAAGAAAGAGAAGATCAGGTGGCATAGTGGAGGGAGATGGGGTTGTATAAGGAAATGCAGGAAGAGATATTTGAAAGAGAAGTATTTGATGAATGATGACCGAAAGGTGGAGGAACTGGAGAGGATGGGAGGTAGTGAAAGAACCGTGGGGAGTAAAATTTGGGGGGACTGTAAGCAGGGTCTATTAAATGAGAAATTAATATTATTTTTAATTTTACTAGAATATTAAGCATGGCAGAGGGGCTCCCAGGAATGTACATTTTACCTCCAAATTACTGGGCTTTGATGGATTCTTGGTGAGGTGAAAAACTTAAAAGCTCTTACCACTCTTAAACACTTAAAAGCTGGTACCACTCTGTTACCACTCATGCTGTTGTAGAGATACTCTCTATTTGCTGCCCTCACATCACATCCCTCATAATCTATGGATTGTATGAAAATTTAAGGGGGGTTCCAGCCCCTCACTGGGCAATATCATTGCCGCCCACAGTGTTAGTTAGGTCTAACTTTCTCAAGGATTGCAGCTGATGCAGATTAATACTTCAACCACGATCTTGGAAAGAATTACTATGAAAAGCATGCCTTTTTTTTTTTCAAAAGTCAGGCTGGTGTTCAGATGATTATTATTTCCTTGTACCTATTTCCTCCCTCTGATTCCTGATATGATTTAAGAAAAACATGGTTAATGAACAGATGTGCACCCTGAGGATTCAAAGTAGAAATGGATGATAGGTTTTTACATAAAAGTTTAGTTTTCTGATTCTTTTAAGATTTTTGAAGGACTAATTTTTGAGATAGACAAAAACTAATCCTTTATGTATAACAGCAAATTTCAGTCTACCAGTAAGAGAAACTGGCTGAAAAAAATACCTTACTTGCTTACAACTTGTTAATCTATAACAAGTTTTTTAGTTAGAAATGTGTGTTGGTTCTTGGGGATAATATTGGATATTTATAAACATAATTTATAAATAGCTTATAATAAAAGTATAGTGAGAAGATGCTTTTCCTTATATATTCTCATAATTATTCACTAGAAGAAAATAGAAAGTAACCAGTATAAATTTTATACTAATTGAAAGATTGTGCAGAGATATATAATCAGTGTGAGAAAAATAAAGTTGGTGCTTTGTTCCATCCTCCAAATGTGAGTATATATGGAAAGTGGTTGAAGCTTTGCACTGTCCAACAAATGTGTGTGTGTGTGTGTGTGTGTGTGATTGTTTGTGCTTCTTAAAGCTTGCTTCTTCTACCATGTATGTAAATGTGTCTTGCCTGCTTTATATGTCATCTAACCAACATCCCCTCCTTGAATCATTGAACACTCTATCACAGCTACTCTTGGAAAGGCAAACAGACAGCAAACACACAGAACCCTACTGGGCATAACTTGAACATGTATGAGACCACCCACCTCTTCCAGTGACACCCTTCCTCCAACAAGGAAACACCTAGTCCAACAAGGTTACTCATCCGAATACAGCCTATGGGCCGATGGGAACCAATTACATTAAAACTACCACACCTACCTAGCTACATGCATACATATATCCATGCATAAGAGATAAACAGAGAAAGAGGGTGAGAGAAATAGAAAGATAAAGAGTGAATGGTAGATGATAGAGAAATAGTTGCATACATATCTATATAAATACATTCAATCATTACTTCATACATACATACATACATACATACATACATACATACATACATATATAGATGATGGATAGACAGATAATGATATGTGATATTAATCTAAACACTAAAGACATGGTGCCCTTTAACTCACACACACACACCCTGAGCATTGTTTACAATCCTCAATTAAGACATAAAGGTTGGACATTCGAACTACAAAGACATATAAAAACAAATCCACAAAACTCACAATGTTCATTTGGTGTGCATAGATTTGATTAATATCTAGGATTTTCTTTTTTGTGTATATTATGAGAGATTACACCCTAAAATCTTTCTCAAACTTGTCCATTATTTTAGTTACTACTGTGTACAACCTGATACTTATAATCCACTAGATAGTAACGTTACAGAAGGTATTTATTGTGCTGAAGATATTCAGTCATACCCCTCAGCTCCAAAATATATCTTTTAAAGACACATAGTAAGGAACGATCTTCCAAATGACCTCAAATGAAACTGTCACCTGGTGGAAAATAACACAGCACAGGAAGAATTTTACACATAAAATTTATATTCATGTGAATATTGGTCAAAATGATTACAATTGTAAAGTTGAATTACATAGTGGTATGTCTTTGAAACAATAGGAAAAAATGATGTGCATACATTGTGTTTTCCAAAAAGAGTAGGAAATGTAAAACATTTAAGCAGTGGCATGTTGGTTTCTAATGCCAGGAGATGACTAACATAGCAACAGACTAATAATGTATCCTCTTCAAAAGTTAAAAGAAAACAGCAACAACAAGAAGAGAACAACAATCACAAGGAACCATGTCATCCGTGGCATCTTCAGGAGGATGTGCAGCACTCTGAACATGGTTCCAAGGACTTTAGTAGATGTCTATTGCATTGTCAGCCTGACAGGTTTGTGTTCAACCATCCATGTCTGTATACTAAGGTTGGGAACAATCCATCCGTGATGAGTGACCTAAAGATGATGAGTTCTACTCCCCACTCTCCTTGCTGCTCTGGAGACTTCAAACCTGAGGGGAGGAATGTTATATTGATGAGTATGAGAATGCTCAAATCTTTTTTGTCTACATTGTGGAAATGTGGAATCTCTTTAAGTGAAGTGTAAGACCTGCTTGGCCAGAAGGTACAACCAGAGGCCTGTTGAATAAAGATGCTACTATAGAGACCCCATGTAATGAGAAAGGTCTTTCTGAAGTACCCTTGGACAGAGGTGGAATTTAAGATCCAATTATTCAAAAATGGCATGTAGGCACTACTGTTGACCTTATTGTCATACCGAGAACATCCCCAACACTAATCAGAGATGTATGGCTAGTGGTCAGATGTGAGTGGGTAATGGACATTGGGAAGAAATGAGACCCTATGAGCCATGAAAAATGGATAGGACCCCAATGGTCTGAGGGGAAATACACGAGGGCATCTTTGTGAAAATTTGGAAATCTAAAACCCCTTTGTACAGGTAAACTAGTATGTTTGGTTGGGTAGAGTTTAAATTTGCATGTTCTTTCCTTGACGTGAGATCAAAGACTCAGCCTACCTCATGCAGTGGAGCCCATTCCAGGTTCTTCCTAACAGCTAGCAACTCCTCATCAGAGACTAGAGCATCTGTCCACTATAGTAAATGTGGTGCCGGATCAGGAAGCAGTCTGAGCACTCATCAAAAAACTGGCTGACAGTTCCACACTAGTTTTTCTCAGGCATATGTTATTCTCCTGGGTCTAGGTATGAATCATGAGGAGTACATCATTTTAGTTTCTGCATTGAGGAAATGAGCTTTTGTTCTGGGCTGTACTTCTTAATGTTCGGCTCAGGTACTTTAAGCTTGGGTGGTCTGGAGGTCCATTTGGGAGTTAAAATTAGAGGGGGGGGGGGTGACTAAGTGTCTCCATCAGAGGAGAACATTGCAAGGTCATTATTGGTCAGAAAGGCATATTTGATGACCACTTGGGGAAAATGAGATCTGAGGCCCCTGGTAACTCAGAGTCAGTAGATTGTAATCTTTTTGGTCAAAGCAGAAGGATCTGAGGCCCAATTAAATAAACTTAGTAAGTTTACTCCCACAGGGGCATATTTAGAATGTCTGAGAACCCTTTGGATATTGGTGGACGGTAGCTCTCTATTAGAACAGGGAGGGCTGGTAGATCCTTTGGTGAAAAGTGGAATATTTCAGGTATAGTCTAAAAGCAAATTCATTTAAAAGACAGTAATTGGAATACTTTGGGCAAAGAGAGACATATGCAGTATCCCTATGTGCAGGAGAAGAATTGTTTCTGCCCGTCTCAGGATTGGTGTTAGATCTAAGATTCTCTAATATAGGAGGATGGAGATAGGAGCTTCATAGGATTGTATAGAATAGTTTTATCCTGTTATTCCTATGTCTGCAGCACTATTGATCAGAAATTTAACACTGATTGATACCTTGAGAATTCTAGGACATTCCAGGTACTTACTCCTTCATCAGCTCCAAACATGTAATCACAATCAAGAATGCACATCATCTGAATGTCAGTGGTAGGCATGACAACAATCTTAGAAGTCTTTTAAGAGGGTATGTAGTATTTTCTGGTTAAGTGTCTTCCTTAAATATATGTCCATCCACACATTCCTCTGCATGGAGGCCAGGATGTGTCTGTCTAAGGTAACAAAACAAAGATAGTAAACTGATTTACCCTTACCTTGATACTCTTCTGTTTGGGATTTCAGTCCAGAGTGCTCAGAAATCTCTTAGGTCAGAACAGTGCTTCCCAGACCATGGAAATTAGAAGTTATAGGTAGGACATACACTGGGAAGATGGAGAATCTGGGGGATTTCCTCAAACACACTGTGCTCCACACTGGTTGGAGCACTCTCTGTTGTGAATGTCTAAATCTTCCTAAAGTAAGATAGGGGAGGAGCTTGGGCAGTTTTGCACAGAAGTAGGATGGTTGTGCCCTTCATCAAAGAGGTAATGTGGCAAACTTCATGAGAATAAGGAAGTTGAAGCATTCAGTCATAAGCAGCATTTCTGTGACACTTTGCAAGTGTCAAATTCTAAACCTACTTGTAAGAAGGGTAAAATCACTGGCTATTTTCAATAAATAAGAAATACCATTTCACATTGGTGAAAATGCAAATACCTTCTGGAGAAGAGGGAGTCCCAGTATTGCTTGATCTGCTTACAAATCTTTTTTGTAGAATTTAGGATATCCACATATTTTATGTGGTGTGTGGAATTCAGGCAGCAACTGTTTCAGTATTTCAATAGGTTGGATGGTTATCTTTGGTCTATGAAACCTTTAGTCAGATGACATAAGAGCAAGGCCACTTTTCTTGAATGGAGGAATGTCTCCGAATATTTGTAACAGGATGAAGTTTGGAAGTAATCTTAGACAGTTGGAATATGGCAGGCACACATAGTCAATAAGACAAGATCTATTTACACTTTACAAGAGAGGGAAGGTATGTGTCCACCACTGAAAAAAAAAGGAAATATTTCAGTCCAATATGGGCATTCGAGAAGGCTTTGTTGCCCAATAGACACAGGGAGAAGAGGAAATATTTATGACTAGATGTGGTGTGTCTGAGGCTCCCATAGGGAGAGGGAGAGGCACTGAAGCCCTGGCATGACTGGATGACATTTATAGACCTCTTCGACAGAGGATGTGAATTTGAGAACCACTGGAACAAAAAGAGTCATTCTGGTGCCCCTTTCAAATGAGGAGTTCGATGTGAGACACAGTTAAATGGAAATTTTTGCCCTCCATCAGATAGAGAATAGTTTGGAATTCTTTCTGATCAGAGAGGGTAATTATTGAAGACCTTTTGGACTGGAAGTGAAGTTTGGGGCCTGGGGCAGGTAGAGATGATCTCAGGCCTGTCAGGCTTACAAGACAGATATTGGACCCTCATGTATACAGAGGGTGCATTTGATATATAATGGACACAAATTAATGGTCTAAGTATTGATGTTTATGAGTAGAAGATTAAAGCAGAATTAGAGTCTGCTTAATGTCCCCAACCACTTTAGGGTTAAGGAAGTGACCTAGCCTACCTTAAGCAGGAGAGGTAGGACTGCTTCACAACTTAGAAGATTCCCATCTTCACATACACCTTGGTAAGCCTGGCAGCAATACAAGTATTATGCATCAGGCATGACTGTAAGTCTCTAAGCACTCTTGAAGCTTATCATCAGTTATATGGGTGTTTGCATGAAGGATGGTACGAAGGATAGATGACCTAAGTTTCAGGCTCTGTTAATGCAGGGCAGAATTAAGTGAAGTATAATTTCCTAGAGACCATTGTTGGAGGGAAATGATCTAAAGCTCATGATTGGAGTGTTATATTTGAGGCTCATATGTATGTAAGGATGCTCTTAGAATACCTGGATTTTGGTACCTTTGGGAAAAATGAAATTTCTGAGATTTCAATAGTAAACACCAGTCATTATTATAACTGACCTTGGGCAGAAATGGAAGGTTTTGGGTATTGTTGGTAACAGCAGTAGGTCATGAAGGCCACCTATCCCAAGTAAAATTCTGATGACCCTTCATCCAAAGGTGATGGTGTGAGATACCTTGAAAACAGGTTGAGTAGCATGTGTTCATACCTACAACTTCTATGACCTTCCCGACCCGTTTTGTTTATAAAGAAAGAACCTGGGGCTGGAGAGATGATTCAGTGGTTAAGAACACTGATGGCTCTCCCAGGGCTCCTGAGTTCACAAACATCTGTAATGGTATCCAGTGCTGTCTTCTAATGTGCAGGCACACATGCATAGAGAACACTGTATATATAATAAATAAATACTTAAAAAAGAAAGGAACAAAGGAAGGAAGGAAGGAAAGAAGGAAGGAAGGAAGGAAGGAAGGAAGAAGGAAAGAAGAGAAAGAAATTTAGGAGGGAAGAAAGAAGGAAGGAAGGAAGGAAGAAAGAAAGAATGAAAGAAAGAATGAAAGAAAGAAAGAAAGAAAGAAAGAAAGAAAGAAAGAAAGAAAGAAAGAAAGAAAGAAAGAAAGTAAAAGAAAGAAGGAGAGAAAGAGAATGAGGGAGGGAGAGAGAGAGAGAAAGAGAGAGATAGAAAGAAAGAGACAGAAAGCGAGAGAGAGAGAAAAAGAAAGAAAGAAAGAAAGAAGGAAGGAAAGAGAAAGAAAGAAAGAAAGAAAGAAAGAAAGAAAGAAAGAAAGAAAGAAAGAAAGAAAGAAAGAAAGAAAGAAGGAGGGAGGGAAGAAAGTAAGAAAGAAAGAAAGTAAGAAAGAGAGAGAGAAAGAAAGTAAAAGAAAGAAAGGAAGGAAGGAAGGAAGGGAGGGAGAGAGAGAGAGAGAGAGAGAGAGAGAGAGAGAGAGAGAGAGAGAGAGAGAGAGAGAGAGAGAGAGAGAGAGAGAGAGAGAAAGTAAGTTAGTTAGTTTCAGGCCATGAGTAACCAAGTAGCAGTAGCAGGATCAAGTCACTATATTGTGCAAAAGGGAAAAATCTAGTTTATCTTGGGTAGAGGGAGAACAGAATGGTAGTGCATAGTTTGCTTCCATCTAGTCTTCCCACCTTTCATTATCCATATATTGTATATACTATTGGGAAGAATACAAGGAACAATCAGCACACTCTTCCAACAGGGAGAGTGGTTGTCTGACCTGAGGTTGTATTTGTCTGTACCTATCTATAACTGAGAGACAGGAACACAGCATTTCTGACACCTAACTCTAGGAAGATCACATGCATATTAGTTTTCTTTCTATGTTCTGCCCTCTGCCCTACACTCAGAAACATGTGAGAGCCCACTGTGAAGTTGCAATTGTGTTTGCCTTGCAATCTTTCTAATAGAGAGTGGCACTGAGGTAATATGAGTTTAAGTCAAGTTTAAGGTGCCCTTGGAAAGAATACTCTTGGGCATCCCAAGAGGCTATATCTGAAACTCCTATGACTACAGGTATAATAAATGAGACCCTCTTGGCCATAGGATCCAAACCTGAGGTCTCTGTCATCATTGCTCCATGGCACATACACCCTTGGCAAGCAATTAGATGTCTATGTTCCTTGAGGTTGAAGGAGGTAATTATAGCCCCCTTTTGTACTACAATGAACTGCATGTGAGTGGACATCATTCTACCTTTTTCAGTGGGAATGGCATAAAGCTTACTTAGTCTGGGGCATCTTTTTTTTATTAGATATTTTCTTTAATTACATTTCAAATATTATCTACTTTCCTAGATTGCCTTCTGAAAATCTCCTATGCCTTCTCCCTCCCCCCGCTCCCCAACCTACCTACTCCTGATTCCTGGCCCTGGCATTTGACTATAATGGGGAATAGAGCCTTCACAGGACCAAGGTCCTCTCTTCCCATTGATGACCTCCTAGGCCATCCTATGCTACACTTGTGGTTAGAGCCACAAGTTCCACCATGTGTTTTCTTTGATTGGTGGCATAGTTCCAAGGAGCTCTGGGGGGGTACTAGTTAGTTCATATTGATGTTCCTTCTATGGGGCTTCAGTCCCCTTCATGTCCCTGGGTATTTCTCTGGCTCCTTCATTGAGGACCTTATGCTCTGTCCAATGGATGACTGTGAGCATCCACTTTTGTATTTGGCAGGCAGTGGTTTGGGACATCTTTTGTCACAAGAGAAATGACTGAGTCCCACTTTCAACGAAACTGAAAGTTTGAGGGTATTTCTACTAAATGAGTACTTTAGACAATCTTGGGCAAATAGAGAAGGTCTGCAGGAGGCTTAGTCATAGGAGGAATGTCTGACATTCTCTTCAGTGAAAAACAAAACAAAACAAAGAACTGAGGTAACATGGGAAGAGAGGAAGTACTGGGCACTTAGGAGTAAGAGAAAATAATGAGACCTGGTTGGTACAATGGTATGCATTAGAAAAACCTTGGAGAGGGGGTAAGTGCCATGCAACATCCTATTATGTATGAATGTTAGGTTAGGGCTTATATATTTACTGTCATGTCTCAGGACATCATTTCAGAGTTGCTTGACATCCCTTCTTTATTTGAGCATGCCTGGCCACCCAGGAAACATGGGAAATTTTAGGAACTCCTAGATGAATAGTCCTGAGGATTCTATTAAGACAAGTAAATTTTCTGAGATATGCATGGTCAAGAGATGTTGATTTAAATTTTCCACAAGCGAAAATAAACATCAACTTTAGTTTTCATGTTAGTAGCTTTTCAGTAGGCTCCCTAAGCAACAAAATTTGTATTAAGACCTTTTTAAACTGAAGGGTGTGTCTATATTTCCCCAATTCAAAGATAAAATGTAAATTTGTTCCTTGTCAGAGTATTTACGTCAAAGATTCTTCATTGAAAAGTTTTTGAACCTAGACTTTACCTTGAACTGAAGGGAAAATCTGGGAAACATTAGTATATATATTTAAGGTTCAGTCCATAATATCAGTAAGTTGTGTGGGATTCCTCGACCTAAAAGTATGTCCAAAACTCCTTTGGACAAACTGGTATAATCAGAGACTCACTTTGCTTCAGGGTAAGATCTGATGACTCCTTAATCTAAGACATATGGAGTAAGTATTACTTGGGGAGAAAGAAGGTGGTGTTGTCCTTGTAAGAAGAGAGATGATCAGAGTATGAAAATCTCCATAATAGTTTGTACAAAAAATTGCTTACCTTAACTCATAAGGTCCTCCTTTGCCACACCTAATGGTTCTTCACATTCTGGAGTATCCATATCTTTAGCAGAATTAGCAAGACATCAAATATTGATACCATGATTCTTGAAAAGCTTGAGCTACTGTCTTCAGCATGATTGCTTCCTAAGAATTATGTTCAACCACCAGAACTGTGTTAGAATGATGATTTCACACCATGTCATGTGACTGAAGTCAAGGAAGTGGCATAAGGTTCCAGGATTGGCCTCCTCGACTTGATTTATCTGAAATGTGACCAGAGGGAGAAAAATGCTCCTTGTCAGAGGTAAAATATCCCCTGGGTTCCCGAACAGAAATGATTTTTATGAGAGCCCATTGACTCAAAGGGGTGATTTTTAAGACCTCAATCATCACAGGAAGGGAAACACCATAACTGTGGAACCAAGTAAGTCCCTTGATCCTGTTGGACAGTAGGGGAGTATAATTGTTTACCTTCTGTAGAGGAGGTTGGACCAGGCACTCCTTAAATGCACATCTTCAGAGAACTCTAAAAAATTCTTATCCCTGAGGACTCTACTGCACACTTAACAGCACTCTGAGGTTTGTTCTGACAAGAATGCTCCAAGTCCCTGGATCTGTTCCCTATTTATACTTACAATAGGCCACACAAGTATGGGTGTTGAGGACAATTACCTTTATGATGAGCAACTTAAAGAGAGTTGACCTTGGATCTAGGCTGAAGTTTTTATTCATTGTCCATTAGAACTTGAATCCAGACTTCTCTGAGTTTATTGGTGGTGAAAGGTGTATCCCCTAAACAATAATTTCTGAGAGAATCTCTGGTCTATATTAGTTGAATGGTAGACCTGAGTAAGCCATGAACAAAGAGTGAAACTCCTGTGAATTCTTGGTATTAACAGTTTAGTTTTAAGCACACCAGAGCTGTACTTGAATGTATGAGACACACTCCTTACTCTCAAATGTCAGTTCTATACTTTCTTCATCAGAGGGACATGCCTCAGACCCCTCCAGTGCAGACAGAGAAAGAACAAAGTGTTTTTATTCAAGGTCAGCAGACCCCTTTGTCATATACTTGATGTCAGGGACTACTATGTTTAGAGGAAACCCAGGGTGCGTGACTTGATGGAGTTGCTATTTATGCTGGAAATATAAATTATCCTGGTTCTGGTGGGGTACATCTGAAGCCCCATTGTGAATTCATCAATGCTATTGCATGGTGATAGTAAAAGAGCCATATTTGTGGCCATATTAAGATGTTGTTGAAGTCTGAAGTCTTGCTTCTCATGTCATATGTCTCCGGATATCTTCATTCATTGAGGACCTATATGACACCTTTGTTCTGAAGTGATAATTCTGAGGGCAATTAAAGAATGTCTGAAAATTTTGGTTCTCATGAGTCAATGCAGCCTGCAACACTGGTGAGTTTCTAACATATTTGATGTAGAATGGGTATGTCTGAACCACTGTTAGCTTATTGAAGGAAGTTGTGAGGTACATATATTCTATTTCATGTATACTGTCACTGCCTTCAAACACACCATAAGGTGGCATCAGGTCCCATTTTAGATTGTTGTGAGCCACCATGTGTTTTCTGGGTTTTGAACTCAGGACCTATGGAAAAGAATTCTGTGCTCTTAACTGCTGAGCCATTTTTGCAGCTCCAGCACATTGGTTCTAGACAGCTTAGTTTAAGGTCACTTAGGGAATTGGGTCAAATCTGAGAATACCTATTTCAGCATGGGCAGATCAGAAGACGCTTTGGTATACAGTATTTTGGAAGATCTGTGGTTCTTAAGCTGTAAGTCTAAAAATTACTAGAGAAAAATATTTGTATTTGGATTACTGGTTTAGAGCAATTGCACCTCACATATCCTTTAGTCATGGAAAGTGCATTACACCCCACTTCAAGCATAGGGGAATACATCTTAGGGTTCTCTAAAAGAAACACAATTTGGAGGAACCTTTGAAAGGAGGAAAATGTTGATTTATCCACAAATAACCTATTAAAATAGCATCCATTAGAGGTAGAAAGTCTCATACCACATTTGGGAAAGCAGAAATATCAAACTCTCTTGTATCTTTTCAAGATAAAAGGTCAATTTTGGGAGATAAGAAAGCCTGAATGTTTCATTATCGAGGCTTCCTGGGAACCCAGAATATGAATATCATGCAGGCCATGCAACAGCATAATCAATCGCCAGTATGCTAGGAAGAACTTCCCACCTATTTCTCCTGGTAAATCAGCTGCCTACTTCTGAACATGGCAAGGCTTACTCGTTTCTACTGGACAACATATAAGTATATGCCCTGGGTTTATGAAATTCCTGGCTACTCTTAAACTCCGGCCATTGAAGCAAATGGGTTCAGATCCTTGGACTGAGGTAATGAGGTCAGAGGATCAGAAAAAGGAGCACTCAATGCACCGTATATCAAGGGAATCGATTTGTCATGGATTACATCAGATCTAGTTAGTCTAGGTCCTCAATGATCAGAAGAAGCACATACTATTCTACATGAACTGGAAATTATATAGCACACTCTTATGGCTACAAATTGTTAGATACTCTTAATCAGAAGGGGGGGTGTTGTTTGTACTTTTAGTCCCAGGGGCATATGTGATGCTTCAATGTGCATCTGAAGCAGCTAGGAGTAGAAATTGTAAGATGTAGAGATGGTTGATGAGAAGTAAAAGTTCTAAACTCATGTTGCTCATAAGGGGCAAAGAAAGGGAAAAACAGGGCAGCCTGTGGGTCAAAAAAAGAACTAAAAATGCCAGGGTAAAAGAGAGAAGGGCACTGGCCACCCTCTTGAGAAGGACTGCCTTACAGGTTCCATTTGGCAAGCTGTAAAGTTCTGGTGTGTCCTTGGGTCAAAGGAGTAATTCGGGAGTGAGGATTAAGTCATAAGCTTCCTAGAGCATTTATGATATCTCTTTTTTCATAGAAAGCATCTGTGAAGCACATTTTTTTAGATTGGGCATTTGAGAGCCTGCCTCTTTCAGGCTAAAGCATTCTGAGCCTGACTGAAAGAGGACACATAGCCAATGTCCCTTTGGTGAGAACTGGAAAGTCTGAGTTCACAATGCTCAGACTGATATGGTCTGACATTCCCTTTTAGGGGAGAGGAAAGAACTACAGCTCCCCTTTTGCTTCGTGATCCTTTTGAAATTGATTTTCATATGATGTATATATTTGTGGCCTCCTAGGACAGAAGGGTCACAAAGGGACACCCAAATTCACATTGTAATGATTGTTTTCTCCCTGGGCAAGAGAAAGCAAGTATCATGTCCTCTGTTTGAGATATTACATGTAATTACTTTGCATAACAGGGAATGAAGTGGCACCTCCATTTGGAATTCATGGATGTATGAATCCCACTAGGAAAGTAGCCAATTCTGTGGCTATTTTTGTATTAATGGAAGTTATGTGTTTCTCTCTCTCTTTGGCAGTAGAAACATGTTTTGAGCACTACTTAGTAAAAAAATGGTTGTTGATATCCTCTTGGGGTGATGACAATAATTTGATACCTCTATAGGGACTTTCTCCATCTGGAGGTAACTCAATGCCTTCTTGATCTGGAGGAGAAATTTACAGGGCTTTTTGGGTATTAGAGGCACTACTCTCTCTCCTCCTATTAGAAGTAGCATTTCTGAGAATCTCATGAGGAGACATGAAATATCTGAGGCTCTTTTCATGATAAATATAGTGGTTTACATGCACTCTTCTCTAGGCATGGATCATGGTTTGCCACTGTCATGTTCTGAATGGGAAGCTTGAGTGTCCCATTGGTCAGAACGGTCCTTTTCTGATAAGATAAAATAGATTTGGATGGTCTGTATTCACCTTGGTATGGTGGAGGACTTCTGAGGCCCTCCTCATGAGATGGTGAGTATCCAAAGGCTACTTTAGCAGTATCAGAAGTAGTGAGGGTTATGGTAGTCACAGTTTTAAGATTTGCACCTTTTTTTCTTAGATGTGCAAGATCTTACCAGCATTTTGGAATAATGGCAGTGTTTCCAGCTAGCATCTTTTTAGAGGACAGATTTCAGGCCTGCTTGATCTACAGAGGAAAACATTAGTCTTATTTTTTTGCAGTATAGAAGGTTTGGGACAACCCCTTGGATGAGGAGAATAACTGAGATCTTTCTTATAAGGAATGCTAGATGTGAAACTCAATTGTGAAGATTAAAAGGTGGAGATGCTTCTTGGAGGAGTAGAGGAAGGACTGGATTCCTTTTCAGCATACTTGGAAGATGTGAGGCTACCTTTGGCAGAAGAGATGCATTTTAAAACATCAAGTTCTGAGAGGCAGTATCTGATATCTCCTTCTGAAAATGAGACATGTTTCAATGTCCTTTGGTTAGAATTAGGTACTCGGGCTCTTCCTCTGATAAGAGTAACTATCTGGCCATCATCATGAGAAGGGGTTGGAATTAAGTCCCTGTCTGTATAAAGTGACAGTCTGGGAAATTCTGTTGAAAAGGAAGTACCCACAGTGTCTTTTCTAAATGGCATAGGTTCTAGAGTCCCCTGAGCTAGTTGAGAAACTTCTACATATTCCTGGGCTAATGTAGGTGTTCCAAGGATCCCTTGATCAGATACTAAAGGGCTCAGCACATCTACATTGTGTTTCATAAGACACAGAGACCCTGGCACAGATAGCAAAGATTCTAGAGACCCTGCCACAGATTTTGAACTCTTACAAACAGATTGGTTACATGGCAGAGATTCTTCCAACTCTGGACTAAGTGTTGAAGGAACTGGTAATCTGGGAGAATTTTATGTGGCTGACAAAGATTCTATGATCTCTTGGGTGACAGATGGTATTTCTGCAGGGTTTTTCATACTTGGCATTGTTTCTAGTTTTTCCTTCGCTGAATTAGAAAGTCCAAGATCTTAGGATCAGATGGTGAATATCCTAAAGCCGCATTTTTCTAACAAGGTCCTGGAGATTCTTGGGATAACAAGGAAGTTTCTGAAGGCCGTTGGGCAGATGTTGATGTTCCTACTACACCATGACAAGACAGGGAAGGTCTCTGAGTCAATACAACAGGTTGTGACACTCTCAAATATAATTGGACAGATAAATGTGATCCTAGATGCACTATGGTAGATGCTGAAATTTCCAAAGCTCCTGGTGTAACATTTGCTATTCCTGGCTTGTGTTTTGTACAGGTGCAACCTTTCATATTCTCCTCTAAAGGACAGGCAAGGGCCTCCAGCTTTTTGAACAGATAACAAAGGTCCTGGATTCACGTGAACAGATAGGGACATTGTCAAAGGCTCTAGGGTAGATGATAGAGATCCTAGTGTTCCCTGTCCAGATAAAGAAATTACCATGGATCCTTTGGAAGAACCTGACATATCTGAAGCAGTTGGATCTGTTTTTTGTACCTTTTGTGGAGTATTAAAATACTCATTTGGTCCCTGATATGAAGTCAAAGGCCCCTCTGTAGGTTTAGAGAGATCTAAAGGTTCTTCTGTGTAAGGAAAGGAATCAAAAGGATTAGGGAATCAAGTAATGAAATAAGTTGGACAAAAATTGCAAGTGCCAGAAGTGAGTCATTTGATATCACATATCCTGAGATAGCTGTTGATTTTTTTTTGTGCACCTGATGCAAATGAGGAATATTCTAGAGTCCCCTAGGAAGATGGCAAAGGTTCTACAGAGCCTTGTGCAGGTGCCAAAACACTCAGAGATTCTTGGTCAGATCTCAAAATCCTTGACATATTTTGAGTAGGGTGGGTATATCACTGACACACTGAGGAATATGGTGAGTCTGCTACTGTGTAGTGTGTAGATGTGGACTGACTTCCTATACCTTTTTTATGTAAAGAAGGATTTGAAAGCTTTTGGGAAGTTGTAGATTGTTGTATATACCTTTGTGGACATGTGGACAGATATAAGGTCCCCTTTGCAGAGAGAAAGGGACTCAAACTTTCATGAGAATAATCAGAAGATGCTGGAGTCACTTGTTATGTGGAAAAAAGACCCAGAGGATTATGAGAACATTCAGAACATTGTGATGTATTCATCATTGACTATGCTGAGATAGAAAGTTTCAGAGGTCCCTGGGCAGATTACAAGGTACTGGATTCCCTTGGCCAAATGGGAAAGGCTCTGCATCTCCTTGGTACAATGTTATTGTCTATCAAGTTTTGGAGGTGATGGTGGCGTTCTAAGGAGTTCTTAGAGTTGATGAAGTAGACTGAGAAGATGTTACATCTTCTCTCACTCTTTAAAAATGTCCTAAAATACTCTGTGATTCTTTATATTGTGACAATATCCCTGTGAAACCTGTTGAATTTTCTAGATTTCTTTGGTTGAAGAAAAAAAATAACTTTATATGCATAAAGTTCCCTCTTTGGCCCTGGAATTTTTTGGGGGCTTTTGAAAAGATGGAAAAGCTTCTAGAACCACTGTAGGAGGTACAAGATGCTCCTGAGAACCCAGTAGAGGTGGGCAATGTCCTACATCTGATGGTTAAGGACAAAAGTATTCTTGAGATTTCTGGAAAGGTAGGAAATGTATAGTTTCCCTTGGGAAAGATGGTGATTTTTGTGCAAAATTTTGGACAGTTGGCGAAAATTCATAACTGTCTGCAAAGAAGTTGGAGCATTCAAACTATCTTGAGCTTATGAAACATTTTTTGCAGTCCACTGTTTAGATATGGGCAGTTTAGGAGACCTTAGGCAGAACAGAAATGTCCAAAAGCCTCTTGGGAAGATGAATAACCTACAGTCCCTTGTGAAGATGAAGAAATTTCCAGGGGCCTTTGATCAATTGACATAGATTCTGGTAGCACTTGAGTATTTTTCATAGACCCCAATCGTCCTGGGGTGGGAGGCAATGTTCCCACAGTCTGCTTTACAGATATGGACTTTCCTACTGTGGCTTGTGCAGATGAACAATGCCCCTTCAGTGCCCTGAGATTACATGGAAGACCCTAGAATCATGTCTTTAGTTTTAGTCACTTTCAGACTTCTTTCTTGCGATAGACAAGAATCCCACAGTTCCTTGCTCAGATCTCAAAGATGATGGTGGCACATGTAGTGATATAGTAAGATTCAGACGCAGTCCAGCACATCTGGAGCTGTCTGAATTCCCTCAGAAAGACGGAGAATATTCATTTGTTTCTGATTCTGCTGGAGAAGAAGCTGAATGCAGTAGAGCCCCTTCAGCAGGTCCTGAGTGATGTGTCATTGCCTGGGCTAAGATGGAATGTGTCAGGCCCCCTGGATTGATTGCGAATATATTTGATTCCCTGGACCAGATGGGAATATTTCTACACCTCTTTGAGTAAAAGATGAATGTCTACCAGATTCTTGAGGTGATGATGGCAAACTTCCTAGAGCAAGCAAAACAGATTTAGAAGATCTGACATCCTCTTTCACATCCTCCATGGCAAAGGGCCCATGGTAGTATCTTTGTGTTTACATTGTCCCAATCCCAATATACCTGTTGAATCAGTCGAAGGTTCTGGATACCTTTGGATGGATGACACAGAACTTTGCACATGCAAATTTCCAATTGCAACTGTGCAGTTTTTCTTTTACCTTTAAGAAGTTAGCAAATGTTCTACATTTACAGTGATAGATAGTGGATATCCCTGACCACCTGGTGCAGATAGGTAGTGTTCTGGATAACTTGGGAAATACAAAACTTCTCCTGATTTTCCTGGCGGCTAACATGATGAGCATTGTAAGTTGAGCAGATGGAGAAAATGTGAGAGCCCTCTGGTAATTAGATGGATGTTTGAACGACTTTGGTAGAGAAGAGAGAACACCTATAGGTTCTTGTTTGGGTGTGTACAGAGACCCTTAGGCAGATAGAGAAGTTCCCATAACCCTTTGTGCAGATGACAAAGATCCTAACCTTCCTTCTGCAGGTCAAAAATTCCCAGAAGTACTTGAACAGACTGGAAATTTCCTTGTTCCTGCTTGTCACTTTCTTTGTAACCTAGAATCTCCGGGCTAGATGGGAAAATTTCTTCAACTCTCTGAGCAGCTATGGGATGTCCCTACATGGATTCTGAATTCAGGTAAGATTGTCCAGGCACCTGAGTAGATGATGAGTGTAATGAAGAAATTTGTGCAGATACATTCATCTCAAGAGTTGCTTATAAATATAGGGAAGTTGTGACAAGTGTTCGCAAAGATATGGAGGGGCTCTACTTGCTTGTGTTGGTGAGAAATGGCCATGTGGCTTTGGGACATTTCGCAATGTTTCAAATGCCCTTAGCATACATGAAGACATTCCCCAAGAACCTGAGAATGAAGACAAATGTTTATGTGTACACTGGGCAGAATCTGTTATTCCCAGAATCTTTTGGGAAGATGATGACTGATTAAAAGACTGTTGAGTATATGGTGAAAGGCCTATAGAAGCCTCAACATATATGCTAAGTTTGGTAGATAGCAAATGTGCTAGATCCTTGGGACTACAAAATAAGACTCTTGAGATCAATGGTCATGTTGTGAATGTCCTGTATGACTTGAAGGATGTGGCAAAGGGCCTGTAGTCTCTTGAACAGATGGTGAGTTTTCCTGAGATTCTACCATGTGTGTTGAGTTCCCTAGCTTCTTTTGGAAAGATGCCGAATGTTCTAAAAAACCCTGGGAAAGATGTCAAAGCACCCATAGTTTCTTGGACAGGTATAGAGTGTTCTACAGTTGTTTTCTTACATCTCACAGTTATTCAACTGCCTGATATAGTTTGCTAGTTTGTGGAAGTTTCTGAGAACATAGTAGAGAAGTTGAGGGTTTCACTTTCACTTGGGACTATGACAATGTTGTTGAGATTTTTTTGTTTTGGGGGTTTGTGTGTGTGTGTGTGTGTGTGTGTGTGTGTGTGTGTGTGTGTGTGTGTGTGTGTGTGTGTGTGTGTATGTGTGTGTGTGTGTGTGTCTGTGTGTTTATCTCCTGTTGGATGAAAAAGATCTTTTTTTCAGATGGAAATTTTTCTGACTTTCTATTTTCAAATTTGGGAGTTAGCATAACCCCTGTAGGAGGCAAAGGATCTGTAGTTCCTTGGAAACATGGCAAGGTATACAGATATTCTACTATGTATGATGAGTGCCCTAGCTTCTTCTGGAAAGATGCTGAACGCTCTAATTTCCCTGTGGTATAACTAAAAAACCCTAAGTCCCCTGCACAGTACAGATTGTTCTAGAGGTCTTTGTTTACAACTGACAATTGTTAGAGTTCCTGTTGTAGTGTGAGGAGATAATGGTGGTGCAGATGATGAAGGTTTCACATTCCCTTTGGAAGATATCCATGTTTCCTTAGTTCCCTGGGTAGATGGAGAAGCTATCATAGCCTCTGTATCAGATGGTGGATGTCATCGGTTATCTTGCATAGATAGAGAAAATGTATAAGCCTTCTGGAAAGAACTGAAATTTTTCACAGGTCCTGGTTCAGATGGTGAAATTTTAGAGTCCTAGTTTCAGATTTGGGTAGTCCCATAGTCCTTCTAAGAGATAAAGAATGTTTCTCAGCCCCTTTATTAGATGGAAATATTTGAGCCATCCTATGAGCACTTTGAGTAGATCCTAAAGGCCCTGTTTTACGTCTTGATGGTTCTACAGTCCCCTGTGGTATATAGACTGTCTCAGAATGTCTTTTTCTTATTTGTATTTTGTCCCTTCCTTTTGGGATGATATAAAAGACTCTAGGGTCCCTTGTGCCAGTGATGACATTTGAAGAGTTCTTTGCAAATGGAAATACCTAGTGTAGATGGTGAAGAATGCAGAGTCTGTTTAGAAGGTGTGTAAGTGGGCAGTGGTCCTTGGATATTTACCAAAGTTTGTAAGGCCTGGGAAGAAAATGGATAAATTTTCTGAGCATTTGGTGCAGTAAGTGAGTCTTTTCCACCATCCTAGGTAGATAGCAAAGAACCTTGATGCCCTTGGCATGATGATGATGATGATGATACCAAAGCCTCAGTAGCAATAGCAGGTAAGGAAATTGCTACAGGATCCTAGCCAGAGAGCATGTTTTTTGGAAAAACAGAAACATTTTTCAAATGTCCTGGAGATTTCTGAACATAAAAATATATCCACAGATCCACATCCACAGATGGCAAATGTCCTTTATAAACCTTAGAAGATGAGGAAGTTGCCATATCACCTGGTCAAGAAAGAGAATGAGAGTTCTCTGTTTAGATGTGGAGAGTTCTGGAGTCTGTTGTGCAGTTAAGGATATTCCCACACTCCCTTGAACAGAAGACAAAAGTGCTACACTTCATTCTGAGGATGAGGGTGTTCCCTGTTGCTATTGGGTAAGTGACATTACATTTAGGGGGGAATCTGAGTCATACTGAGATAAATCTAGAACTCCATGAATGTGGGGAAAATTTGATGGCATATCATGATATAATGGTGAAAGGCTCACAGGTTCTGAAGCCACCTGTTTGGGTCCAGGAGCTACAATGGCTGAAGGGGAAATTGGCAGGGATCCTGGTCTAAGTGGCAAAGTTCCTACCATCTCTTGGGCAGGTTGGCAGGTTCTGAGTTTACTTTGGAGAGATAACAATGGTGATAAATTCTCTTGAGTACTTGGTGAAGTAGCAGCTGTACTCTGGGTAGTTGTGGAAAAATCCAAAGGCCTTTGCAAGGACATCAAAATTCCTGAAAACTCAGGTGAGCCTGAAGAAGATTCTAGAGGTCCATGAGTTGAGATTCCATGTCCTGAAACTCATTGTGCTGATGAGAAAAGATCCAGATCTCCTGGAAGGTGGAGTGAATGTCCTGAATACCTTATTGAAGATGAAATATTTTTCTAAACACCTTGGCCAGATGACAAAGTTCCGTAGTTCCATGGGCACCCAGATCTCCTGGGAAAAAATCCTGAAAAACCAAAACACCTTTGCATAGGTGACAAAGTTTCTAGATGCCCATGGTTAAATGTTGATGGTCTCACATATCCTAGAGCAGATGGTAAATGTCCTACAACAATAATTTTTAGTCAGAAGCGTTTTTAGATACTTTAGAAGATATGAAAATTTTCTGGTGTGTTTGGGCTAAAGACAAGTTCTAGATGATTTTTTTAGATGTGGATTTTCCCTCAGGCCCTTGATTTCACAAAGGAGATTTTGTAGTCCTGTAGTCCTGAAGTCTGATTTGCAAAAGGACAAATTACCTTAAGCATGGTCAAAATGTTCTGCATCATTTGAGAAAGATGAAGAAATTTCCTGGGCCAGATAGTAAACACATAAGAGCCTTTGGTTAGGTAATCTTGAGCCTTTTTGGGGAAATATGGATTGTCCAACATGCCCTTTGGTAGACTGAAGGGCTCACCTGAGGAGAAATTGTAGCTTTTGATGTTTCTTTGGCAGCAGGGGATGTTTCAAGTCCCCCCCCCTTTTTTTTTTTTTTTTTTAGAAAATGTTCTGTAGTCTCCTTTGTTATAAAGATCAAATCTTAACCTGTTTTTTTTTTTCTTCTTCTATGAACTGGATGACTGTGTACTATTTTGGTAGAGGGAAAATGCCTACTACTGCCTACCAGAGAAGGCATGGAAAAGAAACACTCTTGGGTAGATGGAGATAATTGTAAAGCACCTTGTTCAAATATCACAGATCCTATGACCTTCTGCACAGATGGGGAAGGTCTTAATATGTCTTTTGTAAGTTTGAAAGTCTTAACCTTGGCTTTAAAATGAGGGGAAGGCCCTAGAGATACCTGTGTAGATATGGTTTCTTCTAGAGCATCATGGACAAGTGTAAAAGGTCTAAGAGCCTCATAGGCAGGTAGTGAAATTTCTCTACCTCCCTGTCTACTAATGAAAGTGGCTTCTCCTTAGAGCATCATGGATAGGTGTAAAAGGTATAAAATCCCCATGGGCAGGTAGTCGAATTTCTTGACCTCCTTGTGTACTAGTGGAAGTTCCAAGAAAATTTTCTTCAGATGGAAAAGGGGATAACAACTTCTGTATAGAAGTTTCAGGTGTCATAGACAGCTTGATGGGCAAAACAGCTTCCATGGGGCCTTTTGAATATGAATTAGAACCCAGAGCATTTTTGGCATTTGAAAATTTCTAGAGACTTATGCTGGCATGGAGACGGACCAAGAGGCTTTTGTGTAGGGGGGTAAGAGTCTATAGTATCTTGTTTAGTTGGGGAAGAAGGCTGATCCTCCTGAGGTGATAGGGAAGTTCTAATAGTCTCCTGTAATGTTTGGGGCAGCACAAATTTTCTGAATTTGGAGGGATGCTGAGGACCCTCTTCTTTAGGGTTCAGAGTGTTAACTGGTATGGTGTCCACTCTAAGTCACCCTTTGAAAGATTGAAGTCTCAGACTGCCTGTGGATGATGCTGATGGTTCTAGTTCACTTCCTTTATGTGCAGAAGCGAAAGACCTTTTGGAAGACTCAGGAATTTCTACCACGTCTTGAGTATGTATGGAACTCACAAGATCCTATTCTAGGAATGGCAAAGATCCTTGAGCTCCTGGTGTAGGTGTGGACATTTTTCTCTTTCCTTGGGCATTTATTAGAGGTGTGAGGCTCACTTGGGACATTGTGATTGCATGTATTTCCCTTTGGACTGGAATAGATGATGTGAGCACATTTCTTATTGGTAGAGGACTTTGAAAGCCCTCTTGGTTTCATGGAGAATGACTGAAATTCCCTTGGTCAGGAGGGTCAGGTCTCAAAATAACTTTAGTAGGAACAGATTGCATAGGACACTTTGGGGGGAAAGAGAAACATCTTTGGATGTCTTTCTGAGAAGACTTTGCTCTCTGCCCTGTTTTGGCAGCTGGCAAACATTTTCAACTCTGCTAGGGAAAGGATGTGGGACATGATTCTTTTGGGACAAATTGCTGACATTACCGTTGGGGGAAAAGTTTTAGAGCCCCCTTTTTGTGACTTACACTCCTGTTGTAGGTCCTCTTGACCAGAGGGTTCTTCTCCAAAATGCTTTGGAAGAGAATTGGAAAGAAGAGAGTCATGTAGTGTACTGGATAACCTTTTGGAAAGCCTTCTCGAAGAGCAGGCATTATGATTTTACTGTCAGCACAAGTGAGTAGTCTTTGAGATGCCTGTGCAGTTACACTTCACAGTGTTCAATGTCCCATAGAGTCTTGGAAAAATTTGGATAGTTCCATTACCTCTTGGCTGGATAAGGAAAGACCCTGAGCATTTTGGGGAGAATTAGGAGATCCCAGATATTCTTGGCTAGTTCGGGAAGGGTGTAAGGAACCTTGAATGTTTGGGGAAATTTCCTGTCCATGTTGGCCAGCAGAAGAGTAGGCAGAAGATGGCCCGGGCACTGTGTGATCTTCGTTGAACTTTTTAATGGCATCTCCAGTACTGTGTTTGGAAGATATTACAGGCATTCTGGCATCCAACTGGTCAAAATCCATAGGTTCTTCACCCAGTGGACATAGGCTGGCTTCTATTCACCTGTCTATGCATGGGCACAGCAGATGAGGCCACTCATTTTCTAGTGGAAGGCTGTAAAACAGATTGTCTGGTATCCCTGGTTAGTGGATTACTCGTGAACTCAGGAAACCTCAGAGGAAGTGTAACTGCCCATTTTTTGTTCTCTTTTAGATCCTTCAGAGGGTCCAGGGTCCTGTTATTGGATGGAGGCTCTATAAGAGCTTTGGGTTTCTGTAACTTTTCTGTAACATGAGATCAGGTTTTTTTTTTTTTTTTCTTTGAATCTCTTGTCTTCATAGGGTTTTGGGCACCTGAACTTGGGCCGATTCTGTATATGGAGCCTTGGAGTCACAAAATCCCTCGAGTCTCTGCTGGCCAACTGCTTCCCCTGTTAGTTTAAGGTGTAAAATCCAGTTGGGGGACAGTGAAGGGAGTCCAAGGCTATGGAGCCTGTGAAATCAGTTGCGGTAGGGTATCACTATTCTTTGGGCTACACTTAAGGGAGTTCCAGTCTCTGGAGGATGTGAAACCTGCTGTATGTGGTCATATTCTCAAGTCTGGGCTGAGGCTCACTGCTATTTCTCCACATGTCTTGCTATTTGATCATAAAGGAAATTGTTCAAGAAATATTAAATAGATGACTGCCCCTGAAAAGGGGCAGTGAATGTACTTGGCAAAAGTGACTTGTAACAAGAAACGCTTATGCAGCATCCCTCCTGAGAATTGTGGACATATAAGAAGGCACATCACAAAGAATATAAGTTACAGTGGCCTCAGAAATCAAGTAAAGTTTGAGAACGGCTGTCCTCAAGCCTTCTCAGGCCAGTCCCAAGCCTAGATGATTGCTGTTCTCTTGCCTGCACAGGCCAATCTGGAGCGTGCAGATTGGCTGTCCTCCTGTTTGCACTGGCCAGTCCTGATCTACCTCATATTAGCAGGGCAATCATCCAAAGTTTCTGAATGAGAAGGGACCCAGAGGACCCTCATCTTTAGGGTTCAGAGTGCTACCTGGTTTGGTGCCCACTCTAAGGGTTCATGACAAGGAATTGCTGAAGGCAGAACATGGTTGGAAATTAAGGACATGGTGTTCTTAGGAGACTACGCTCTGAAGTCCATCTTACTCCAGGATAGATCTCTCTAACCTAAGGTCATCAGTGAGTGTTGCAGTGATGTTTGTTTCTGTCTCATAACTTAATGGGAAAGGCTTATCCATACCCTTGCTCCTCAGATGCTATGGGGCTAAACAAACACTGGCATATTTGCTAGGGAAAAACAGGTGATAATATTTAAATAGAACATAGAACGCATGGAATAGATATCACAGATATTATTTCGAATTTTAAAAACTACCTCTCCTAGATAAATCTGAGATAACTGGATGCTGAAAGACATCTCTAAATTACTAAATAATACTTACTGCAATATCATTATTGTGCAATTAATATGCTATTGTTCAGAGAATAAGGGCAAAACTTTAGTAATCTCTTTATAGTACAAATGAAAGTTTTATTTCAAATACTTATATCTGTGTTTGACTAGATTCAGAACTCAGACAAAGTTGGACTCCTGAATATATCACTTGTGGCCTTAAACAATTGCTTTGTCTGTCACAGTTAGTGAGTTGGGTTCCTATTACTTTTTCATATTTGGATTGCTTGTTGAAGATCATATAATTCTCCTGAAGGACAACAGGCAAATGTCTCACATCAGTGGCTACACATGGGCCATTCACTTTCAGTCCAATGATGCAGCCGGTATATAGTTGCACAGAATGATTTATTAAACCCTTAGTTAAACTGATTCTTTGAGAAATCATGTTTTATAGAAATTGATACACTAAGAAAGTGTAAAATTGAGGCTATAAGTGAAGATCCTTCTTTACTGACACAGAAACTTCGTTTGCCTGTTGCATACCTTGCCAGTTTTCTAAGAGCAGTTTTTGATCTTGCTGGATGAAAGGTGTTTATTTGGCTCCTCTCTTTGATTTTTCTGGAGGATTTCGGTTTCCCTTTGGCTACACAGCAATAAAGGCTTGCATCATTCAGAAACACAGGTGCACTTTCTAATATCTAATTATTTCCTTGTGTCATTGCCTCAATGCTATGCCATAAGTTTTTTGTTCTTGGAATTCCTGAATGTTTTAGCACCCCCTTCCTTTGTTTAACTCTAATTTATCTCAGTAGTTTATATTTAAAAGCTATTTACTGTCAGAATATCCACTCTTTTCCTACAATAGGGGGTAGCTTGTATTCTGGCTAATTCTGTATTCACTGTGCTTTTCTGAATTTCCAGTTGGTCTTTTTACATCTTTGAAAACATTAAATTTAAGTACCAGAATAATCCTGCTATGCATGAAGAACTTGCTGCATGGTAAAATGGGTAGCAAATTATAAGTATCGATTCAGATAATATATACCTTTTGAGAATTATCTTCACATTTCTAATGTCTGCACAAAATAGCTTTCTTGATTTAAGTTACAGTTGCTATGCTTCACTCAGATAATCTATAAAGGCAAAATGAGTAGTGGTTTATAAATGAAGAAATGTCTGCTTTAAGCATGATAATATTGAAAAGAAATTAAAATTTTTCACTTTGAAATTAAAACTCTGAAGATGATTACTTGTGTTTGGAAAAGATTTCTGTGAATTTTTAAAAATATCATTATTAATATCAGCAGTATAAAGTTATTCAAACAAAATTACTTTTATTCATTGTAAATTTAATAACGAAAATAACTGAATAGTAGGTTTGTATCATTTGACACAGTAATTAATATTCTTTAATAAGGCTTTTAAATTCTGTACATTTTCTTTGTCAGAGTACAAAGGAATAAGATTCCTTAGAGCATTTTCACAAATATGCTTTTATTGGTTTAACTTATTGCATTGTGTAATAGAAAAATCCACTGTTGTCTTGGTGATTTCCAAATTTATTCCGTCTGTCTCTGTCTCCATCTCCGTCTCCATCTCTCTCTCTCTCTCTCTCTCTCTCTCTCTCTCTCTCTCTCTCTCTCTCTCTCTCTCTCTCTCTCCTTCTCTCTCTCCCCTCTGTGTGTGTATGTGTGTGTGAGTGTTTGTGTGTGTGTAGAATGGCTGAGACAGGATGGGGGTGGATCTCAATGGCATGTATGTATAATGTTTTTTCATGTATGAAGCTGTACATATATATCATATGTACACACACACAAACACACACACACACACACATATATATATGTATATGTATGTGTGTATATGTGTATAATGTATATATATGTATATGTATTGATGTATATGTGTATGTATATAAATATACACAAACACATACACAGAAACACACACACACACAGAAACACACACACACACACACAGTCACACACACACACACACACACACACACACACACAAACACATATATATATATACATATATATATATATATATGATGTAATTTTAGTCAAAGGAAAAGTAGCTTGCCACAGACAAACCTCACTTAGGTCCTCGATCCATTGGCATAACTTGGGTTCTGGGTACAGGTGGGCAAGGATTAGCCAAGAAGAGGGGCTGAGAAACTGACACGACCAAACAGAGGGTTGATCTGAATGTAATTTGTCTCAAAGCGAGCACTAGTCTTATAAGTGACTTTTACACAAAATAGAGGAATGCCTACAAAGGACTGGGAGGGACCAATTGGGATAGAATTCAATGTTAACAACTGTGATTACAAGCAGCCACCCCCTCCCAAGGTTTGCTTAATCTTAGAAGCCATTTGCAAGGGTCTCGTGCCCTTGCAATGGTTCCTCTTCTAGTCTATCATATAGTACCCCTCCACCCTAGGCCATTGTAAATTCCTGTGCATGGTTGAAACTCAACTATCTATAGTTCTAAGTATCTCTTCTGCTTTCTCCTTATAACATAACCTTCCTTATTCCGAGATAATGGTAAATTCTTGCATATGGTAGTAGTTTGTCCTGAGATTTCTAACTCTAAGTAGCAGTTAGTAATGCCTGATTTCTTTCACTGTCTCTCTTACAATACTAGAGGTTAATCTGAATGTACCCAAATAGGCAGCATCCTTACTGATTTCAAAGACCATGGGTGCTCAAGGACTGCCTAGGAGAGGAATTTATATGTGTGGAATCTAACTTAGCAATATGTCAAAATCAATCCTTAGAGGCACTTACAATAAATCAATATTAAGAGAAAGCACACAGATCCATTTACCGACTAAAGCAAGGGCACTGGAGCATTCATTACACATGTTGCCATGAATACAGGAGACTAAGTTTCCATGAATTTTTCGCCTCAGGACCATGTCTAGGCTTTTTGGCCTGTCAGGCTGGTCACTACTCGTGTGTTTGTAGCAGTTGCTGAAATCAAGGCATTTGGAGGAAAATGGATAGAAGGAGAGTGTTTTGTTAGGTGAGTTAACACAGATTTGGAATGAGGGTATTAACATAGGTTTGCTCTCATATGGTTTTGAGATCATTTTTATATATTTTCATGCATGTGTGTGGTTGAGTGATATTATCTAGGAGAAAGATAGAAAACAAAGTAGAATACATATCATAAAAAATATAAAATGGTGTGTAGCAATTGCTGTATTATTGCCATGATAAACCATTATTACCAAGACAACTAGTAGAAGGAAAGCTTTTTTTGTCTTATCATTCCAGAGAGATAAGATTTCTTAATGATGCCACAACTCAGCCCTGAGGCAGAGCTGGGGCTCCAGATCTCCTCCCACATACAAAGATACCTTGACTACCAGGAGATCTGTCATAGCCCAGCTCACAGATGAGATACTCCTTGCAGCAATACCTGGACTACCTGGGACCTCCAGGGTCCCTGTGCAGGCAAAACCTATTTGTCTTGCCCTGCTACAGACACATCTTCCTTTTGGACCACTTCTTGGCCTGTGCCAGAGCCACTTTTCCATATCCCATCCCACAACCCTAGACAGCCTGATTCCTGGTAGCTCCATCACAACCAGTACACAAGCTCATACAAGGAACAGGATCCAGTCAGAAACAATAAGCCAAGTTAAAATCTGAGATAAACAGATATCAAGAGGCAAGTGAAAAATTGGAAAAGACCCAAAAAACACTGAAAGCTTTAAAAAATCAACAAAACCCTAAAAAAGAAAACTATATACATTTAAATTCTAAAACTAAGAACATAAAACACTAACAAAATATCCCAAAATTTAAAAAAAAGACAAACACATTTCTAGAACTCTAAAAAGACCCCCAAAAAAACAAAAAAAAAAACTAAAACCTTTAACAAACCCATAAGCCAAAAAATTAACAAACAACAACAAAACACATAGAAGGTTTAAAAAAAATCCTAAAATTCTTTAAAAGCCCTAAAAAATCCTAATACCCCAAAATACCTTAAAATCCATATGAATTCAAGAAACATCCAACACCCCCAAAAATAAACCTCAAAAAACCCTAAAACCCCCCAAAATCCAAAATTATTTTTAAAATCATAAAAAAATTAAACCCTACATAAAGTCCCTAAGTCATTCAATCCCCCCTAAAATTGTAAAAACTCTAAAATACTTATAACACCATAAAGATACCTAAAACCTTAAAAATAGGAAACCCTCAAAAACCTTAACATCTTTAAACAAACCCTAAAAAAGCCCTAAAAATCTTTCTAAAATAACCTAAAGTACTTTATATTTAGTATATTTTATCTATCTACCTATCTACCTCTCTACCTCTCAGCCTATCTTATCTATCTCATCTATCTCTTCTATCTCATCTATCTATCTATCTATCTATCTATCTATCTATCTATCTATCTATCTATCTATCTATCTATCCATCCATCCATCCATCCATCCATCCATCCATCCATCATCCATCCATCCATCCATCCATCCATCCATCCATCCATCCATCCATCCATCCATCCATCCATCCATCCATCCATCTGGGAGTATCTTGCATGGATGACAAAGATGCTATGATCTCTTTGGTGACAGGTGTTATATCTGAATGGTTTTGCATACATGGCCATGTTTATAGTTTGTCCTCGGCAAAAAGTCCAAGATCTTTAGGATCAGATGTTGAATAACCTAAAGCCTCTTTTTCCAAACAGTGTTTTTGGGTCTCTTGTGATAAAAAGGAAGTGTCTGAAGGTCATTGTGCAGGTGTTGATAGTCCTACTATACCATGGGCATACAGAAAAAGTCTCTGAGAAAAAAATCCAGGTTGTATCACTCAAATCCAATTGGACAGATAAAGGAAACCCTAGACTCACTATGGTAGATAGTGAAATTTCCAAAGCTCCTGGTGAAACATTCGCTATTCCTGGCTTGCTTTTTGTACATGACAAGCTTCCAGATTTTCCTGTAGAAGACAGGCATGGGCCTACAACTTCTAGAATAGATAAAAAAGGTCCTGATTCACTTGAGCAGATAAGGGCATTGTCAAAGATTCTAGGGCAGATGATACAGGTCATAGTGTTCCCTGTCCAGATAAAGAAATTACCAAGGCTCCTTTGGAAGAATGAGTAGATCCTGAAGCATCTGAAGCATATGGATCTGTTTGTTGGACCATTTGTGGAGTAATCAAATAATAATTTGGTCCGTAGAATGAAGTTTAAGATCCCTCTGTAGGTTTAGAGTGATTATGTGTAAATGAATGGATTCAAAATGCTTAAGGAAAAAAGTGAGGAACTAAGATGGACAGAAATTGCAAGTTACCCTGGTGAGTCACTGCATATCACATGTCCTGGGGTAGCTGTTGAAAATGATTGTCCACCTGATGCAAATGATGAATATCCTAGAGTCCCCTGGGGAGATGGCAAAGGTTCTATAGCGCCTTATGCAGTTCCTGAAATTCTCAGAGGTCCTTGGATTGATCTAAAAGTCCTTGCTTTATTTGGGGCAGGGTCAGTATATCCCTGACACAGCTGGGAAGTTGGTGAGTCTTCTACTGTATAGTATGTAGATGTGGACTGAGTTCCTATACCTTGTTTATGTAAAGAAGGATTTAAAAGCCTTTGGAAGATGTAGAATCTTGGGTAGACATTTGTGGACATGTGGAGAGACATAAGGTCTCCTGTGCAGAGAGGCAGGGACTCACACTTCCAAGAGGAGAATCTGAAGATGCTGAAGTCCCTTGTTCTGAGGAGGAAAGACCTAGAGAATTAGAAGAACATTCATATCATTGGTATGTATTCATCACTGCCTATGCTGAGATAGAAAGTTTCAGAGGCCCCTGGGTAAATTTCAGATGTGCTAGATACCCTTAGCCAAATGGGAAAGTCTCTGCACATCCTTGGGTAGAATATGAATGTCTAAAAGTTTTTGGAGGTGATGGTGGCAAAGTTCATAGAGTCACTGAAGTTGAATGAGAAGGTTCTATATCCTCTATCACTCCAGGCAAATGCCCTAAACTACTCTGTGAGTCTTTTTTTTGTGTGTGTGTGTCAATATCCATGTGAAACCTGTTGAATTTTCCAGATTTTTTTGGTTGAAGAAAAAATAACTTTGTATGCGCAAAGTTCCCTCTTCTGTCCTGAAAATTTTCTTGGGCTTTTGAAAAGATGGAAAAGCTTCTAAAACCACATAGGTACAATATGCTCCTGAACACCTAGTAGAGGTGTGAAATGTCCTCCATATGATGGTGAAGGACAAATGGATACTTGACATTTCTGACTAGGTAGGGAAATTCCAGTGTTTTTTGGGAAAGCTGGGGATCTTTATGCAAAATGTTGGTAAGTTGGAAAAAATCCCATATCTGTTTGCAAAGAAGTTGGAGCATTCAAACTATTTTGAGCAGATAAAACATTTTGTGCAGTCCCTTGTTTAGATGTGGACAGTTTGAGAGACCTTTGGGTAGTACAGAAATGTCCAAAGGCCTCTTGGGAAGATGAAGAACTTAGAGTTCCCTGTGAAGCTAAAGAAACTCACAGAGGCCTCTGATCAGATGACACAGATTCTGGTAGCACCTGAGTATATTTGGTAGACCCCAAAGGTCCTGGAGTGGGAGGCAAAGTTCCCACAGTCTGCACAGTGTGCCCAGACAAAGAACTTTGCACAGGCAAATTTCCAATTGCAACTGTTCAGATATGTACTTCCCTACTATGGCTTGTGCAGATAAAGAATGCCCCTCTGTGGCCTGAGCAGATGTGGAATACCCTATAGTACTTTCTTTAGATTTAGTCACTTTCAGACACCTTTCTTCTGATAGATAGGAATCCCACAGTTCCTTCCTAAGATCTCAAAGATGATGGTGTCATCTGTAGCTATGTAGTAAGATTCAGATGCAGTCCAGCAGATCTGTAAGTGTCTGAAGTCCCTCGGAAAGATGGAGGATATTCATTTGTTTCTGATACAGCTGGGCAAGGAGCTGAATGCAGTAGAGCCCTGTCGGTAGGCCTTGAGTAATGTGTCATTGCCTGGGCTGAGATGGAAAGTGCCAGAGGCCCCAGGGCTGATTGCAAATATGCTAGAATTCCTGAACCAGATGGAAATATTTCTGCACCACCTTTAGGAAAAGATGAATGTCTACCAGGTTCTTGAGGTGATGGTGGCAAAGTTCATAGAATAGGCAAAGCAGATGGAGAAGATTCTATATCCTTCATTAGTTGAGGCAATGGGCCCACAGTAGTCTCTGTGTATTTACATTGTCCCATTCCCAATATCCTTGTGGATTCTGTCAAAGGTTCTACATACCTTTGGATGGATGACAAAGAAATTTGCATAGTCAAAGTTCTCTTTGCAGCTGTGGAACATTCCTTAGACTTTAGAGAGGTCAGAAAATATCCTTGAAACTCTGGCCTAGAAAGAGGGTGATCCTGAGTACCTAGTACAGATGATGAGTATGTTACATCTCGTGATGAATGATGAAATGGATTTTTGAGATTTCTGGCAAGGTAGGAACAGACCAATGAACCTTGAAAAAGCTGGGGATTTTTGTCCAAAATGTTAGAAAGAGGAGAAAATCTCATAGCTTCCTGGCAATATGTTGTATGATGCACAGTCTTTGGAGAAGATGTCACAGTTTCTACACACCCTAATTTAGATGTGGACAGTTTTAGAGACCCTTGGTCAGAAAGGGATATTCCAAAAGCCTCTATGGAAGACGAAGAGCCTAGCGTTCCCATTGAAGCTAAATAAATTCCCAGAGGCCTCTGATCAAATGACAATGACTCTGAGACTACAAGAGTCACTTTTGTAGACCCCAAAGGTCCTGTAGTGGTAGGCAAAGTTTCCAAGTCTGCTTTGCAGACATGGAGGTTCATACTGTGGCTTGTGCAGATAAAGAATGCCCCATAGTATCCTGAGCATAAGCATAAGACCCTATAGATGTTTCTTTAAATTTAGTCCCTTGTTCAGATAAGCAAGGTTCCACAGTTCCTTGTTCAAATCTTGAAGATGATTGTGTTACCGGTAGTGATGTAGTAAGATCCAGATGCAATCCAGATCTTTTGGAACTTTCTGAAGTCCCTTGGGTAAATGGAGAATATTCATTTCTTTCTGAAACTGCTGGGGAAGAAGCTGAATGCAGTACAACTCCATTGGCAGATCCTGAGTTATGTGTCATTGTCTGGGCTGAGATGGAAAGTGTCAAAGGCCCCTGGATTCATTGCAAAGGTACTAGATTCCCTGGACCAGTTGAGAGCATTTCTATACCTCCTTTAGGAAAAGATGAATGTCTCACAGGTTCTTGAGGTGATGGTGACTAATTTCCTAGAGTAGGGAAAGCAGATTTAGAAGATCTGGCATCCTCCCTCACTTGAGGCAAAGGGTCCAAAAAAGTCTCTGTGTGTTTACATTGTCTTAATTCCAATATACCTGTGGAATCTGACAAAGGTAATGGATTCCTTTGAATGGATGACAAAGAACTTTGAAAATGCAAAGTTTCCATTGCAATTGTTAAGTTTTTCTTGTGCCCTTGAGAAGTAAGCAAAAGTATTACAGCTACTCAAGTAGGTATTGTATGCCCCTGACCATCTGGTGCAGATAGGTAGTGTTCTGGATAACCTGGCAAATATAAAAATTTCTTCTGATTTTTCTGGCTAGAAAGGAGAGGTTCATTAGTGTGGGGAACATGATGAACATTGTATGTTGAACACATGGAAAAAATTTGAGAGCCCTCTAGTGTGTAGATTGATGTTTGAAAGACTTTGTTAGAGATGACAGAGTACCTACAGGTTCTTGTTTGGGTGTGAACAGAGACCCTTGGACAGATAATGAATTTCCCAGAACCCTTTGTACAGATGGTCAAGATCCTACCATTCCCTCTGCAGGTAAGGAAATTCCCAGAAGTACTTGGTAAGATGGAAAAATTCCTATTTCCTGCTTGTCACTTTCTTTATAACCTGGGCTAGACAACAAAAGTTGTTCAACTCCCTGGGCAGCTATGGGTTTTCCCAAAGTAGATTCTTGATTGAGGTAAGCTTGTCCATCCACCTGAGTAGATGGTGAGAACAATGGAGAAATTTATGCTAATGTATTGAGCTCAATAGTTGCTTGTGAATACAAGTTGTCACAGTTTTTTTTTTCATAGAAGGTGGAGGGGATTGACATTCTTGTATTGGTGAGGAATGTCCAATAGGCTTTAGGACTTGTAGCAATGTTCCTGTCATCCGTAGGACACATGAATACATTCCCAAAGAACCTGAGATGAAAGAAAAATGTTAATGAATACACTTGGCACACTCTGATGTTCCCAGAATCTTTTGGGAAGATGATAACTGCTGGATAGACTGTTGAGTATATAGTGAAAGGCCTAGACATGCCTCAACAGATATGAAAATTTGGTAGACTTCAAAGTTGCTAGA